>NC_134708.1:58729276-58834276 GCF_043290135.1 Rhipicephalus microplus
TGTCCTGAACAAGATCACGGTCATGGCGATTTTTCGGAGGGCTTGATTATCGACTGTGAAGGACCGTGCAAGCTGACGACACTCTTCGGCATGTTCGGCCATTTCAGAAACTAGGCTGAACTCGGAGGCATCAGGATTGTATGGCAGAATTGTGTCGAGTGTGCTGCATGGGTCACGACCATATAACAGAAAAAAATGGAGAAAAGCCTGTTGTTGATTGAATCGCCGTATTGTAGGCGTACGTCACGAAAGGAAGAACAACGTCTCGATTGGAGTAGTCGGAATCAATATACATAGCGAGCATGTCTCCGAGGGTTCTATTGAAACGTTCCGTTAGGCCGTTCGTCTGAGGGTGGTAGGCTGTTGATGTGCGGTGTACCGTATGGCATGAATCTAAGAGCTGCTGCAGAACTTCGGACAAAAATACGCGGCCCTTGTCACTGAGGAGCTCCCGTGGTGCACCATGACGAAGAACAAACCGATGCAAGACGAATGTTGCAACGTCACGAGCACCAGCCAAAGGTAGCGCTGCTGTTTCGGCGTTACTTGTCGGATGGTCGGCAGCCACAATCACCCATCGATTACCACCAACAGAGCACGGTAGCGGGCCGTATAGGTCAATCCCAACACGATCAAATGGGCGTGCAGGACATGGTAAAGGCTGCAGTTGACCGGGTGAATGAGGAAATGTCTTGCGCTGCTGACACAGGGAACATGAGCGAATGTGTTTGCGTACAAACGTGTACATACCCCGCCAGTAGTAACGTTGGCGGATCCGTTCATACGTCTTTAGCGCACCGGCGTGTGCGTGTTGCGGCTCAGCATGAAAATATTCGCAGATATCAGACCGCATATGGCTGGGTATGACTAGCAGCCATTTACGACCCGCCACTTGGTAGTTGCGACGGTATAACAGGCCATCCCGTATGGCGAAATGCGTTGCTTGGCGGCGAAGAGCACGCGGGTAACCGGAAGTTGATGCGTCAGAAAGTATATTCAAGAGCGAGCCAATCCAAGGGTCCTTTTTCCGCTGTTCGGATGGCATGTATGTGACGCTGACGGTAGAGAGGGGAACGTCAAGGGCTGATATTTCCGTATCATCAGATTTCACGGGTGATCGTGAAAGCGCATCCGCGTCAGAGTGCTTACGCCCCGATCGGTAGACGACGCGTATGTCGAATTCCTGGAGGCGTAGTGCCCAACGTCCGAGGCGACCAGAAGGATCTTTCAGTGAAGCCAACCAACAGAGTGCGTGATGGTCAGTTACCACATCAAAAGTTTGGCCATACAAATAGGGGCGAAACTTGTTTAACGCCCACACAATCGCCAGGCACTCTTTTTCCGTAACAGAATAGTTGGCTTCTGCCTTAGTGAGGGCACGGCTGGCATAGGCGACCACATGCTCCGTAAAACCTGGTTTGCGTTGCGCGAGTACTGCACCAAGACTGACCCCACTTGCATCCGTGTGTACTTCAGTCGGCGCAGTATGGTCGTAATGGCGCAGTACGGGTGGTGAGGTAAGGAGTTGGCGCAGTGTTGCGAAAGATTCGTCACAGGCTGCTGTCCAATTCGAAAGATCTGCAGGACTGGCAAGAAGTTTGGTGAGCGAAGCGATGATAGAAGCAAAGTTCCGGACAAACTGACGGAAATAGGAGCACAGGCCCACAAAGCTCCGTAGTTCTTTAATTGTAGTCGGCTTAGGAAATTCGGCAACAGCACGAAGCTTGTCAGGGTCGGGAAGGATGCCGGCTCTCGAGACGACATGACCAAGTATGGTGAGTTGTTTAGCCCCGAAGTGACATTTCTTCAGGTTAAGCTGAAGCCTGGCGTTTGTCAGGCACTGTAGAATCTTGCGCAGACGAGTGAGATGCGAAGTGAAATCGGGTGAAAAGACCACAACGTCATCAAGATAGCACAAGCATATGTTTCATTTGAGACCGCGTAAAATGCTGTCCATCATGCGCTCGAATGTGGCGGGCACATTGCAGAGTCCGAATGGCATTACGGTAAATTCATAGAGACCATCCGGTGTGACGAACGCCGTTTTTGGACGATCAGACTCAGCCATTGGGTCCTGCCAATAACCTGAGCGAAGGTCGAGTGAGGAAAAGAATTCTGCGCCTTGGAGACAATTGAGAGCGTCGTCTATGCGGGGAAGAGGATAAACATCTTTCCTCGTAATGTTGTTTATGCTCCTGTAGTCTACGCAGAACCTGATCGAACCATCCTTTTTTTTTGACGAGTACAACTGGTGGAGACCAAGGACTACAAGAAGGCTTGATGACTCCACGCTGTAGCATGTCGTCTACTTGTTCTGCAATTACGCGACGCTCCGCCGGGGACACACGATAGGGGCGCTGGCGCAAAGGAGTACTCTTCCCTGTGTCGATTGTGTGCACAACGGTGTTCGTTCTTCCTAGCACCGCTTGGGGAAAGTCAAACGAACGCCTGAATTCGTGCAACAGGGCAACAAGCTGCTCTCGTTGAGCCGGGGCGAGATGGCTGTCAATGGAACGGTGAAACGCATCGAGCGACACGGTGTTCGAGGCAAAGTGAGGAACCAACGCGTTCAGCTCTATATTCGGCTTGGTGTCGAAGAAATTGGCAGGCACGATAGTACCTTCATCGATAAACTGAATGTGGCCGAGCGTCTCGTTGCAGCGCAAACTGAGGGGGCACGAGTTGGGATTGGAAATAAATATTCCGGTAGTGTCTTGACAAAGCTCAAGAACGGCAAATGGTAGCGATGTGTGGTGGCGGCTACCGAAGATGTCAGATGGCGTGAATAAGACGGTAGCGTCAGAAAGTGAAGCGCAGCAGGCAGGGACAAACTGGGCGCTGAAAGGAGGAAGGTCTATGTCCGTCGCGACGACAAGGTTAGCCACACTAGATACGGCCACATCAACAGAAGGCGCATCACGAAACGGTAGCAGCTCCACTTCGGCCCGAGCGCAGTCCACGATGGCGTGATGACGTGATAAGAAATCCCATCCTAGGATGACATCGTGGGAACATGAAGCCAACACGTGAAATTCAATGATGTACAACAAGCCTCGAATAACCACTTTTACTGTACATGCCGCGACTGGCTCAATTTGTTGGGCGCTCGCAGTGCTAAGAGAAACCACGGGAGAAAGCATCGTCACTTTACGAAGAGAGCGGCAGAGTCTTTGACTAATTACAGATATCGCTGCACCGGTATCGATGAGTGCGAGTGTTCGTACACCTTCGACAATTAAATCGATAAGATTGGCGGGAGACAGGCGAGGACTTGAACGATTAGACGATGACGCAGCTCGTGCCTCCGGAGCTGCGGCAGTTAGTTTTCCGTCTCAATGGAGGTGGGTCGTCGACGCATAGGCGATACAGAACGACGACTTGTTGAAGGGGAAGGCGAGCGGGAAGTAGAATGTCGAGAAGCGGAGGTTCGGGCGCTGGAAGCAGCTTGCGCATCGCGTTCGTGAACTTCAGGTGGCACGTGAGGCGCGTGGTATGGATGCCGAAACGAGTAGTCAGCGTATCTTGGAGCATTACCTGCGAAGCGCCGACGACATAGACGTGCAACGTGAGCTGGAATTCCGCAAAAGTAACATATGGGCCGGTTGTCAGCAGTGCGCCAAGGATTTCCGCCGTGCTGCTGTGTAGGTGGAAATGGTGCGGTGGAAGGTCGCACAGGTTGTGGCGTATACAGTGGCATACGAGGTGGAGGCCGCATAAGTCAGTGGCGCGGCAACAGGTGTTGGTGGAGAGGCAGACGTAGGTAATGGCAACGCCTCGGAGACCTGCTCCTGAATAGCCTGTCTGATTGTCGGCGTTAGGCGGTTCGTTGGTGCTTCGGTGGTCGGCAGATACGAAAGACACGAAAGCTGTCGTGCGACCTCTTCGCGTACATAGTCTTTTATCTGCTCCAGCTGGGTGCTGTCACCACCGACGGCCATGGCAGCGAGAGAGTCGTCTGCTGTCGTCGACCTCCGAACTGACGCACGTTGTGTCCGAATCTCTTTCAAGCTCTGGCACAAGATCACAAGTTCGGATACGGTACTTGGGCCCTTTGCCAGCAACATTTGAAAGGCATCATCGTCTATTCCTTTCAAGATATGCCTAATCTTGTCTTGTTCGGTCATCTCAGGGTTGAAACGCCGGCATAAATCGATGACATCTTCAATATAGCTTGTGAAACTTTCGCCCTGCCTTTGTGCTCGTCCGCGTAGGCGCTGTTCATCACGCAGCTTGCGCACTGCGGGGCGATCGAACACAGCTGCAAGGGTGGTCTTGAAAGTGGCCCAAGGGGTAAATTCACTACGGTGGTTTGTGAACCACAGGCTGGCGACGTCTTTAAGATAAAATGGGACATACTCCAATTTCAAAGGGTCGTCCCACTTGTTGGCGGCGCTTACTTTTTCGAACAGCTGCAACCAATCTTCCACATCTTGGTCCTCGGTGCCGCTGAAGAAGGGGGGATCCCGTTGACGCAGGGTGGTAGGTACGATGACCATTTGAGATTGGGCCGTGCTGTGCAGGGTGGTACCTTGCTCGGTCGTCTGATCAGGCATTGCTGATGCAGTGGGCACCTTCCGGCTTCGAAGATCCAGGTTTGCGTACCCAGCACACTTCCACCACTTTGCAAGGGAGTTTAATAGCAACGCCAGGTAGTAGGCAAGCAGCCGGTACAGACACAAATGCTCGGGCAGCCCAGCGTCTACAGCTCGTGCACACGCTCGCGCTTCGCACTCAGGGATGGTCCCACTAGTCAGTGCCTTGCGAATTCCCCCCTACATTTTCAACAATTTTCCTAAATGCGAAAGACACCATAGTAATAGAGCGTCGGATATTCAGAACACCTGGGGGTGTTGAACGCACACCCAGATACGTGTACACTGGCCTGTCCCGTGTCACCTCCATCAGCGTGCGGGCGCCGTGGCAGTAACCCGCGTCCTTCCGGTCAGCAGCCTGGCATCGTAACCACTGCCCCTCTATGGGGGCTGACCAATCTCATTTACTCGTGTGTGAAGATTGCGCATTTTTTCTTACCATAGCGATAGGTGTACGGCTCCTGGTACGAACACGGAAAAACGACTTTGTGCATGTGTCGACGTTGAGTCTCAGCCAATCTACATATCTTTCACGCACGTGGGTTGCCATAACTACGGACATGTGCAGTGTCTCTTAGTTCCCTCCCGCACACTTTTCTCCGTCGGTCGAAGAAAGCAGCGAGCGGGCAGGCCCGCACTACAAGAGACCTCAACTCCCATTACTCCACTACAGCACCGGAAATGCGAAGAGAGAGTCGACACCGTGTCGGTGCTTGCTTCGTGGGGATGCCAATGCGGCATGTTTTTCAGCCGTAGTCGTTGCTATCATAAAAGCTTGCTTCAGGGCCTTTCCACGCGCCATCTGCACAGCCACACCACACCTAGCGGAAAACCTGCCGCACGCAACCGGAGGGGCGAACAGCATCGCCGATAAGTTCTTTAACCCTCCACTTGCGGCGGCAGGGGTCCCACCATGTGCGGTGCGGCTGTGTGGATAGCGCGTGGAAAGACCCTTAACCGCGTTCGACCACGGTATTATCTGGCAGGTGTAGCCGCCGCCAATAAAAGTGCTAGCGTCTCGAATAGAACATACGAATGAAGTAAACTAATTAAAAAAATGGCAGCATATCCACAGAGTGAATGATGGGGAGTGGGACGAAGCATTCGTCCGTCCATTTGTTCTTGCTTCCGTCTGTTCCTGCGTACGTCTGTGTAACCGTCCATGCGTCCATCCACCCGTCCGTGCGTGCGTCTGTTCGTGCGTCCGTCCCTGCGTTTGTCCATGCATCCGCGCCTGCGTCCGTTCATGCGTCCATCCATGCATCTGTCTGTGTGTCCGTTCGTCCATCTATTCAGCACTCCAAGTACCACCATCTCGCATCTTTTCATCATATATTCTCTATATAGAAGCACCGCCATCCAGCGGACATTTCAAGGACTAAACGGGAGGTGGCACACGCACACTTTCTTACGGCTTGCGCTTCGGGTCTACTTCCCACCTTAACCACCTCGAGTTCATGGTATATACTAGTTCACTGTATTCATGGCTATGCGGCCCAACGCTCGCTAAACCTTTCTAAAACCAAGGAGGTTACACCCAGCGAGTATAACGTAGCAACCCTTTCTTGTCAGATCGTGCTCAATGTACATGCCAATAGCTGCTAATGGGGATCGCAGCGTGCGCGTTACCTAAAGGCCGGATGCTCCTGTCTCTCATTCCCCCTTAGCAGCCATTAACATGTGCATTGAGCACTATCTTTTATTGTTCAGCAACGCACAGAAGAAATCTCTCACCGGAACCACCTTGGAGGTCCAATTGTAAGGACCGCTATATCGGGTATGTGCCACTTGTGGTTACGTACTACGAGAGACGCACAAGCCACGCCATAAGGAGCTTCGCCCCTAAAAACTCACCTGGCGGCGTGCCTCCCGACCCGAGAGGCAGTCCGCGGGCGCAGACGACCTCGACTTCTAGCTGACCCTTGGTCATGATGAAACCCAGCTTGAGTTCGCCAAGCCGAGCCAGGTCTCGGCGGGAGTTCTTCTGGCCCGGTCCCACTTCTTGACGACAGCGCTCCGATCCGGAGCTGCTGTCTCCGCCATCGTTGCTCCCTGCGAGGTTGGCGGGTATGCGCAAATGACATTTCGTTTCTTGACTCGAGAAGCTACGATTTCACGAATACATTAAGCTAGGGGCTAGATGGTACTTACTTAAGGAATCTATTTTATACTATTGAGCACACACACTAGAGGCTACGAAGAACTATGGATCGATTGAGCTACGGCTTTTCCACTGAATCAAAGGCTTACTCACTTCATCGGTACTTACGCGTTTCAGGTTAGAGCGGAAAACCACGCCCGTGCGTGTTACAACTGGCCTAAATGACGCGTGTTTTAGCTGCTGATAACGGAAGCGGATTCACCTGACATTTGCTTGAATTCTTTAGTTTTGATTTCATTTTCCTCACTTGCAAATTCATTCTTCACTGCTATAAATATAGTTAGAAGTCAGCGCACTGCGCCTCTAATTGTCCTGTACCACTTGTCGTTGTAACGCTGTTATGTTCTGCCGGGTTAGTAATGTAAAAAAACTCAGAATTGCATGAAAGTCACCCGCATTTGACGTTTACTTCAATTATGTGGGCCCCGCAGCGGTGGTTTATAGTGGCTAAGGTAGGCGGCTGCTGACCCGCAGGTCGCGGGATCGAATCCCGGCTGCGTTTCCGATGGAGGCGGAAATGTTGTCAGCCCGTGTGCTCCGATTCGGGTGCACGTTAAAGAACCCCAGGTGGTCGAACTCTAATACGTACTACGAACTCTCTAATACGTACTACGTAAAAGGCGTATGAGGAATAAATGGGTACGCACAGTAGACAATAAACACGCGCAACGTACACAAAACATCAACGCAACACCAGCGCTCGACGCGCTCAAACTTACCTATGCTTATGACACCGGTGCCTATGGCAATTATCAACAGGCTCATCATCTCCACAGTCCAATACATAAAACAGAAGAGAACATGCTCATCATCAAAAACGCACAGGCGGTTATGTATAGATGCACGTACCCTATTCGCACAGTCCGTATACAAAGTTTCCGTGCAAAAATTATCGTAGGAAACTTTGGCGCCGTCATCGTTTTGATACTAACCTGATACTACTGAAAAGACGGTCAGTACACAGAACGCAGTAGCCCAGAAAGCTGCAACGGAGTACTTCAGCCTGTAAGATCGACGTTTCGCGATGACACCTGGTTTGAGATTAGCTCACATCTGGACGTGCGTCATCGGTCACATGCGTGTTCTCGAAAGGCGGCCATTTCACACCACGTGCTTTCGGGGGATTGATGATTGATATGTGGGGTTTAACGTCCCAAAACCACCATATGATTATGAGAGACGCCGTAGTGGAGGGCTCCGGAAATTTCGACCACCTGGGGTTCTTTAACGTGCACCCAAATCTGAGCACGGGCCTACAACATTTCCGCCTCCGTCGGAAATGCAGCCGCCGCAGCCGGGATTCGATCCCGCGACCTGCGGGTCAGCAGCCGAGTACCTTAGCCACTACACGACCACGGCGAAGCGCTTTTCGGGGGACGCCACCGTTGATGTCCGAAACACGTCGCTCCGGTGTTCCAGACTACCGCGTTCATCTCTGAACGCCGATTTAGTTCAGTATTCGTGCTTGCTGTCTTAAAGCTTTGTCGATCCTTCCTTTTCGAGTGCTTGAAGTAGCCTAGAAAAGGCGAAGCTATACAATTTTAAATGCCATTTAAAAAGTATGACTGCAAGGAACTAAATTTATACGACGTCAGAATGGCAAGGATTACGCTTTGAAATGAATACGGCACAATAAATACAGTGTCAGCTGACATTGTATTGAACAAGAAAAAGAATCGGCGTGAACGCAACAAAACACAATATCGGCTTTCGTAAAGGTCTTTGCAGGTACAACGCATGCTGCATTCCAAGGATCTTGAGACACGTGCGGCTAGTGCCATCCATTTTTCTGTGCCGCCCGAAGCAGCTCGCTGTTTCTAAATAGTAAATAGGCAAATAATAATAAAAAACTCGTACCTTGCAATCAAATTTATCAAAGTGAAGTCAAAGTTCAATATTTTTGAAATTAACTGAAACATTCTGGTAAAATTATAGTAGTAAAACTCGGGGTATACAAGTTCTTATAGCATTTTAATATGTTAGAGGGTGGCTCAACAGGCTGTAATTGAAGTTTTATATATCCAAATTGCCTTGGAACCAACTACTTTGTTGTGTGACGCTGAACTTTTACCAGAATGTTCTAGTAGGTCTCATTATAATGAAAAAGGCACTTGTTTTCCTTTCCACTATGACGTTGTTTCACCGACTAAAGCTCTTACAAGTGCTGTCACTAGGCGCAGGCCACACTAGAAGGAACTGCAACATGTCATGAAATTTAGAATGCTATACTCAGTCTGTACGCACGACGCAAGTGGTTGTGTTCATTCGGAAATATACGCCTGGGCCAGTGACAACACTACAGAGTATGCAGTGGTCTACAGGTCAAGGGAATGTCAGACTGCATGGAGGCCGCTCAACGCCAGCGCCGGCTGCAAAGAGTTTCGCGCATGCGCAATAAGCATCGCGCGCGGCGCTCTTTCGACGCGTCAACAGTTTACTTCACGACGAGTTTAACCCCCGTATTCACAAACGCTCCTCGACCTCGACTTTCCTTCACTTGACAGAGTTGAGCACTCCGCCGCCGCTCGGCTGAAAATGTCGCCGCGCTTTTCGAGAATCGCACCCCATTATCGCTGATATGCAGTGACTTGCCGTGACTAGAGAGGGCGCTTCCGTAGGATTTCTCAAGTGAAGGTGAAGCGTTGAGTGAAGGGGCGTTCTAGAATACGGGGGTAAGCTAGGCAGCGGACGGCGAACGAGCTCCATTCACGGAGCGCGCTACGCCTGCAAAAATCACGGTGCAGCGCGCCGACCGGCGGAGGCTCCGAGTGACCACCGAGCGTTCCGAGGTTCCTTTTATCGGTGGGCTGCCGGACACGTTACTACATGAACGAATGCCGACGTGTTTCACGCGCTGATAAGATTGCAGACTACCGATTATCGCAATCGCCGCTTTCGTTGTGATGCACGTGTTTCGATCGACGGCGCATTTAGACCAGAATTTTCTTATCTGTTGCCGGGGGCAGCTATCTTTGGTAGGCCACTGCAGGTGATGTTGAGCTGACGACTACCGTAGAATCCAGCCTGTTCTTATCGAATGTCTGTCCTGGATAGTACGCTGGTGGCGCCCCCAGATGACAACTTGTGTGAAGATTATGTATGTTGGCTCTAAACGTGGGGGCAAGAGTAGTAGACATGTTTTCTCGTTACCAATTTCACTGCCGCATTTCCCCCCGTCAACTCTGCGCGAGGTCTCGTGGAAGTTCTGCTTTCATGTGCCGCACATCCCTGAAAGCCGTGAAGGAAGACGCCGACGTCAATGCTGAACCACCGACCCAGACGATGACTGCAAAAGCTGTTGCCATAGTGTAGCTCATGCCAAGGAGACAAGGGAAAGGTACGACTACAAGGGCAGCTACAAGAACAGCAGTCTGCTGCCTGTGATCGTACTGCGGCATTCCAGGCAGCCGCGTATTTCACGGATCGTTCTCCGAGAACACGGCAAGTTGGTTGCTAACACACTACTGCGTCTCCATCTTCAATAGCTGGTACTCCGAAGACAAGTTGCGTCGTGTCTATTTCGACTTTAAGGGACACCGCGAAGACTTACTTGAAGAATCGAAAGCCTGCACATGGTACCTGGGATTTCTTATCGCCGTATTTCGTGGCAGCCTTCACGAACGAGGCTCGCAAGAAGAAGACAAAAGATTCACTGGAGACACTTGCGCACCTACCGGAGATGAAAGTAGCTCGATGCACACGGGATAAATGACTCGATCGCTTCTATCGTCACATGAATTCCAATATGTATAAGGAGAAGAATGCCCGCTACCTTATGCGAGGAGTGGAACATGAGCTGTTCGCTGGTTAAGGAGTCCGCCAGAGACAATGAGTTCGTTTCAAAGGCGTCAACGACATAGAGAAGGCTTCAGATGCGATCCATAGGCGTCGCAACGTCACCTCAATGGCGAAAAACCGTGTCGAAGCTCAAGCTCCAGGCAGCGGCGACTTGTGTCAGACCATTCGAGCTGCGTTAGTTCCTTGAGTCGGAACCTGAAGTGAATGGAATAGCCGACATCATGTGCGAGGAAATCCAATATCACCGGGAACCCTTGAACCAACTTGACCTCAGCAGCCAGACACAAACGCAGAGCTGTAAGCCGTATTTCCGCAAAGGAAAGTCCATCTTTACAAACTAGTTTTGTCCATCGAGTGTGCATTTTCTCTCCCGACTATTAGTAACGATGAAGTGGCACAGCCGCTTTTGAAGGATGGCATCATGTTCGCATGTCTAAAATCTCTGTCAATATCTTTAAAGACGATAGTCTTTCTTGGGGACCTTCGACGCGAAAAGTTTGGTCTGTCTGTATGTATGTACATTTGTCTGTTAGTCCGCCCTTAACGGTAATCTAAACGGCACCAAGGTGGCCAAACGATTCTTCGAACGGCCGACCCCATCCGCAGTGACCACCAATATTGCTCAAGATTCAGCGTTCATGCTTGTGCGATTGTCAATTAAAAAGCGATTATTTCGCATATCAGAGGCACCATAACAACACGTATATATTCTGTATGTGTGTCTCTTACCAGAAAAGGCATACATAAGTAATTCTAAGGACCGTAGAGTTTATCACGTTGCTGACCATGCAACGCTTGCACGAAAAGGCAAGTGTTTCCAACGCTTCGCTAAGACGACATGGTGGTGGCAACTGCCCGCCTCTTTGAATGCTATACCTTATCACCTCCGAGACTGGCGCACATCTTTCTCCGCGTCGCGCACGCCTTCGTTTTCGAAGATAACTGCCAGATGGCGCTCGTGTCTAACGTGCCCAGATGCGCTCGTTCGCCTCCGCTGCACGCTCGAGGTACTGTAACGCAGCGCCTACAGAAAACCATTCACCAATTTTCTTGCACAGAACAACAAGTAAACGTTTTGCTCACTCTCTCCAGACGCAAGACTTTCGTCTTGGACGTTTGCAGTATAACATGCAGATACGGAGCCAATTTCTTTCTTTCTTATTTATTTATTTATTTACAAATGCTTTACAGGACTCATTGGCATCTCAAGAAGTATTTTACTGAAGGAACAATAACGTAAACAGAAATGTAATAGTACTTTTATAGTGCTTTATTTCACCGAACTGTTGAAGCATATCCCGTGATTTTCGTACTCTGCAGGTGAACTTTGTAGCCTCCGAGAATGCTGGCACCGAAATTTTTTATCTTGTAATCTTTACAGAAAACTTCCCACTACGCCTGCGGAAACATTTTTCGTAGCGCGTTCTGTGAAGTCACTAAATCTAAGACAATTCTACGTGCGTTCACAGACGTCCACATGTACACAGACATAGGTGGCGCTAGCTTCGGCGGCCTACCTTTGTTAACCGGGACGTGGTTGACCCTTTCGTCCGACTTGAGGCTCACCGTCCGTGAGAGTTTTCGCCTCGGAAGCGACCGCCTCTCGTCCATGGCTACGCGAGGGAAGGGGAACGCATGTCACTACAGCTCGCCTCGACCACTCACAAGAGAGATATAAGGTGCACCACTGTATCTACAAAACGACGCGCAGCTAGTGCTGCGTCACCGTCAGATTTTAAAGCGCCGTATAGGGCAAGTACGAAACAGAAAGGACAAAAAGACAAGCCTACGCAGGACGTTATCGAATGAGCGGGACTCAGTGATGCAACAAGGCGAAATAGCAGCAACGCGAGAGATGAAACATTGAATACGAAGCGCTGTTGCTAGCACCACAGAGTTTCCTATAAATACACTAGAGGGAACTCTGGCGCTTGTGTCTATGGGAGCTACAACGAATGGCGCTTCAGCGAGCATGCGAATGATGGGTAGTGCACGTCTAATATTCCTCCTTTCGACTTCGTTTGGATTCGCGTGGCTTGGAACTGCTTCGTCACGAAACGACAATCGGAAAATGCTCAGCAGTTGCACGCCACCACCTTAACCTGTTAGGTTAACCAATTTGAACAGGCTCGCAAGGTTCACAGTGGTTTGTTATTTTATTCGAAACAAAACCAAAACACTACAATAAACAAAGTCACAAATGCGTTCGAAGCCCGCAAGCATGCAGACTAGGCAAATTTGTGTGCTAGCCGTCATTACCATGGTTGTCGACCGATCGCAGCGCCAGAGTACCCTCTAGTTAGGTTTAGGAAACCCTACGGTTACCATAGTTTCGTCACACTTTAGAATGCAAACCATGTGGCCCAGCTGAAATCGTTCATGCATAACGGGTCACAATTAAAGGGAACATCAGTGCTGGTGGGAGCCGCTGCCGTTTTGCGGCTGCGAGATTTGCGCAGGCGCAATGAATGCCGCGCGTGGTGTTCTTTTCATACATTTCGTGTTTTGTGAAGGGTTCACTTTTTAGCGATTCGAAACGTGACACCAGACGTTAGCGGATGACAAAAGAGCACCACTCGAAGCACCCACACGAAATTTTTTTCCCATCTGGTGGAGGCCCCCACTGGACGCACTGCGATGTTTCCTTCAACAGCGGGCCCCTATGTATACGACGATGAAGCATAATCGTGTAGGCACTGGTCGTGTAAAGATGTGCAAGTCGCGGGGCTTTTTGGGAAGTAATTTTGCCAGATGGTTTTCTAAAGAGGGTGAAATTAAATCGACTAAACATAGCATCAGTCGATGTGCACTCTATTTGTGTTTGACTTATGAAAATTCGGTAGTTCAATTGTTGCTTCCTCCTCTGTGAACTTCATAGTTTCGCATGGGCAGGATTGCCATGAAATCCTCTCCAGCTGTCTCTTAATGATCTTTGTTTCATTAGGAATATGATCCCCTCTCCTGAACTTTCCTTTTTTTTCTTTTCCATCTGTTGAAGTGACTCTTTCTTTGCCTACCATCTTCTGGGTTTTCGTTCGTCAGTCTATCTTTCTTGCCTAAAAGATGCTCAGTCAGAAAAAAAAAACAAAACAGAAGGCTAAGTAGCACGACGCTACTGACATGGCAGCCATAATCGCAAGCGTTGAGAACAGTGACTGCACAACCTGAGATTTTTTTTCCTTTTTTTCATTTACCTTATAAAATTCAGCGAGGCTACGTGGTCACGTGTCTGTTCACTTCCGCGTATTCTCATAGAAGAGACATTATTATTACGCTTTTCTGCCCGTTCACACATGTCTGATTGTCGTGTCTGTTCTAAACTGACCAGAACATGGCGCGAGCGTGTTGCATGAACGATGATAACGGAAATTCAGTTACAAGTCGTAGTGCGTTCGAACACAAGTCTTGTCTTTTCATTTTCGTATTTGTCAGCCAGTGTGCACTTAAAACACGGTAAACACATATTGCGCGTACTTTCATGCAGCCTGTAGTATTTCAATAAAGTAACATAGGCGAATGCTATACTGTAATGTACTGCACCCGAAGCAGCACCCATTCACCATAGAGTTTCCCAAAATTAACTAGAGGGGACTCTGGCGCTGCGATCGTTACGCGATCATGGGAATGATGGGTAGTACACACATTTGCCTATATTCTTCGTACTTGCGGATGGCGAATCGTACTTGCGGCTTCGTTTATTGCCGTGTTTCGGTTTTGTTTTGAGAGAAAGATTCAACCCTTTTGAACTTCAGGACCCAATTTCGAAAGGTAAGTAAAAAAAAAATAAGATAGAGAACCGCAACCGCTGCATGAACATTTGCTAATATTTGTTTCGTGAAAAAAACAACTTCAAGCCACACGAACACACACGGAGCCAGAAGCAGGCCACAAGAACGAATATTAGACAGATGTGTGTACTAACCATCATTCCCATGCTCGCTGAAGCGCCGTGTGTTGCAGCTTCCATAGACACTAGCGCCAGAGTTCCCTCTAGTGTATATTAGGAAACTCTATGCCATTCACAGTCTGCACCCTTACGCTGAAAATTTTCTCACTGCGCACTGACAAGGATTCACCGTTCAAGCATCAGACAGCACCACCACTCACCTGTGGTGTCCGGAAGATTGACGTTTCTGCGAACCTTGAAGCTGGCGCTCTTGGCTCTTTCTGGAGTTTGCGTCGGCGAGGACGCGTACAGTTCTGCGGAAAGGGCAAAGGAGTGGGTAAGGGGGAACCTAATGATGCGGAGCAACCTAAAAAAAGCAAGGCATGTGGGAAGATGATAGCTGTAATAGTTAAGACCGACAATTTTTTTATCAATCAGTCAGTGTTTATTCAATAAAATTATTACAAAAATGGTTGCGAAAGTATTTGGACCACCAGAATGAGTGCCTAGTTACAGGTCGAATCAAATCGATTGAATGATATGCAGGGTTTAACGTCCCCAAACCGCCATGTTATTATGAGAGACACCGTAGTGGAGGGCTCCGGAAATTTAGACCATGTGCACCCAAGTATGAGCAAATGGCCCTACAGCATTTTCGCCTCCATCGAAAATGCAGCCGCCGCTGCCGGGATTCGAACCCGCGACCTGCGGGTCAGCAGACCAGTAACCTTAGCCACTAGACCACCGCGCTTGTGAACTGGTAAAGTCTATTAGATGAGCATTTTATTACATGTAAGGAGCAGACGCGCTGTTAATATAGTCACGAATTTATATACAAATTCAATGACAGGGTAGCTTTAAAGGTATACTATACTCAATTGCCATGACAATAAATACAATATTGCTGCAGTTTTATAAGTAAAGATTGAATGAGCGAAAGAAAAAATACATTTATATGGTCCGAAGTCAAAGTGTGAGGTGTTTTGGGGAAAGTTAAAAATAGTTCATGAACACTAAGTGAAGGGTTGCGGTTACGGATTTTCGATTATCGAAACAGCTGAGCAGCAGGCTAGCTATTGCAATGACGATGTTATTTAGTATCAACTTCGCATAAACATGGTGGTGACCACTGATTACATAATTTCTTTGTTAGAATGATATGTTACTCCATATATTACTGTCTAGTGTCGCGACTTTTTTTTTTATTGCAAATGTCAGGTTATGTAACGAACTGTTCTCTATACGCTCTTAGTGACTTCGTTATGTAAATGAATCCGTTCGGCGCGTACCCGTTCATGATGGACCCCACGACACCCCCTAACTCCGTGACTGTCCTGATTCCGCGATTATACCCGTGACTCCTCGACACACCTTGACGACAACTTCGCATAAACATGGTGGTGACCACTGATTACATAATTTCTTTGTTAGAATGATATGTTACTCCATATATTACTGTCTAGTGTCGCGACTTTTTTTTATTGCAAATGTCAGGTTATGTAACGAACTGTTCTCTATACGCTCGAAGTGACTTCGTTATGTAAATGAATCCGTTCGGCGCGTACCCGTTCATGATGGACCCCACGACACACCCTAACTCCGTGACTGTCCTGATTCCGTGATTATACCCGTGACTCCTCGACACACCTTGACGACAACTTCGCATAAACATGGTGGTGACCACTGATTACATAATTTCTTTATTAGAATGATATGTTACTCCATATATTACTGTCTAGTGTCGCGACTTTTTTTTATTGCAAATGTCAGGTTATGTAACGAACTGTTCTCTATACGCTCGAAGTGACTTCGTTATGTAAATGAATCCGTTCGGCGCGTACCCGTTCATGATGGACCCCACGACACCCCCTAACTCCGTGACTGTCCTGATTCCGCGATTATACCCGTGACTCCTCGACACACCTTGACGACAACTTCGCATAAACATGGTGGTGACCACTGATTACATAATTTCTTTGTTAGAATGACATGTTACTCCATATATTACTGTCTAGTGTCGCGACTTTTTTTTTATTGCAAATGTCAGGTTATGTAACGAACTGTTCTCTATACGCTCGAAGTGACTTCGTTATGTAAATGAATCCGTTCGGCGCGTACCCGTTCATGATGTACCCCACGACACACCCTAACTCCGTGACTATCCTGATTCCGTGATTATACCCGTGACTCCTCGACACACCTTAACGACGTTGGCTGCTGACGAGCCGAGACCCTAAGGTGCTTCGCACTTAAATGAGTGAAAACAGCCTCTCACCTGGTAGGCTGTCCTGGGCCAGCAGCTGACGGTTCTTCGGATTCACTGACGTAGAAACCGAGTACACGGACGGCGCTGACGACTTACGCTCGACGGGGTTACCCTGCCAGGCATCGTCCGGATGAAGCACTGCACAAGTGATTGTTGTAACGAGGGAAATGTAACAGAGTAACTATTACATTGTTTGTGCATAATTAGAGCCCACACAGTCGGGATTTAACATGGAAGATAATCACGGCGGAATTTACAGCACCACTATTTTTACATTGCCAGTGTGGACGCCAAGTATTCTCAGCCTTTGTTGCGTACACGAGACTGCAAACTTTGTACGTTTCAAGGATATGTCTGTCAAGCTAAGCGCCAAGATATTCAACACTCCTTGCTACGCATAACATTCTCACTTTCTTGCAACGACAATTCTTAGAAAAGTTGGCACTTGGAAACCAATGTTCTTTATATTTCGGCTCTTTATATTTCGATCTAGAACGGTATTTTCTCGTGAAATATCCCTTTAGTAATCCAGTATGAAGGTTGCAATATTTCGCGTAGTATAACAACGGTCATTACTAACATTGCGTGGTCATTTCCACTCGTTACGCAAGCAAACATGGTCACAAGGTGAGGAAACAGGCGTCGCGTTGTGTACGACTGAATTGCGGGCACTCAGAATAATTATTCTGGTGACTAATTATTGTTCAGTCGCCAAACGGACGCAACTCGGTGACTCTGTCATTCATATATAGCCTTGACTAACAATTAACCACCACCACGGTGCACGCTGCACGACCAGACATAGTTCATGAGCACATAACGATGGAAAATGCAAAACCTCTTCGTCCAGAGTTTTCATCTTCTTAAGAACGTGTTTTATGTCATCGCGACAGTTACAGCGAATGAAGACAGAGAGCGCAACTATAGCATCATCATCCTCGTCATTCATCATCGTCATTTCTCACACCACGCCGCGCCTCTCGCGTGCCCAGCGCCTGGCGTGTCGGAATCTCACAAACTCTACCGCGCTTCAAGGGTTTGTGCGAAGAAACACAAAACCTTGAAATTATTTTCCTTCGGGGCACTGGAGTTCTAGCCTGTCTGGATTATGTACATAATAAAGTTTTCTACTACTACCACTATACCTACACAACTACGACACTCACGCATGGAGTCCATGGACGAGCTCCGGATGAGGTCGTCCGGCGGCAGGTCCTGAGAGTGGCTGCGGGCGGCGCCTCCGGCGCCCCTGGACAGCGGCAGCCATTCGGCGTTGTCCCTGAGCGGTGTCCGGTCGAGCGGGAGCTGCACCTCCCCCAGGAAGGCATTGGTGCCCACGGGCCGGTGGTCCCACACGGTCAGGTCCAGGAAGAGGCCCTCGAGGGACTCGAGCGAGCGGAACACGAACGTCTTGTTCCACTCCGGACCGGTCACCGGCTCCGATATCGGGGTCTTCATGGCCGGACCTCGCAGACCCGAGCCGGGCTCGTGCAGTCGCAGCTTGACGTACGAACGTCGGGGGGGAAGACCGCGCGCGCCCAACACGGTAACCTCCAAGTCGGTGCCGTCGTACCTGACGTTGGGAAGAATCGGCGGGCGATACAGCGGTATTCGCGTGGGAATTGTACAGTTATTGACCGTTTATTATCTTCAATTTACCATCGTAGCTGAGGTATATATGTATAACTGCAGGTCACCTCGTTCAGGCGGCACTACCATTAGTCACCACTTGGAGATTACAAAAAAAACATGACTGGTACTACACAAGAAAACATGGGATACACTTCGTCTGAGTTCGCACACTTCTTCGTAACGCTAAGCCATTAACAATGCCAATTAGTTGAGAGAAACTGAAGCGTCATTTTGTCCCTCTCTGCTGACCAGAGTGCTCTTGCGGTAAAATGCTGGATTCAAAGTGCACCCTGACTGTTCTGTGGATGGCTGCGGCATCAAACCCTTTTTGAGGAACACGAGTTATAGGGGAGAAATGAGGAAAGTGTAGACTACGACAGAGCAGTGACACTCCTCATAGTACGTTTGTTTCCACTGTATACGCCAAATCAAAAACTAGAAACTCCGAAATTGGCTTGTAGGACAGCGAACCTTACACAATCTCTGTCTGGCACAGCTGTGTCCTGATAGATTACAGCTAACTTGCCAGGTGGCAAGAGGGGCTAGATGTTCATCCAAACAAGTATTTTCCCAACCAGCTGAAAGTGCAGCTTCATGCGTGTACGCGCAAGTATTGGCTCTGCTTGACCTTTCTTCTTGTCATGTAGTATTCGTACATTTTCCCCAGTGCAGAATATCAAACCGGACGTCCGTCTTACCACGCACAGTGACGCTCTATGGGACTTCACGGGAGCATGTGGCCTCACGAGTTCAAAGATTGCGCGCGGCTTCCACTAGCCCTAATTTGCACTACTGAACGCCTTTCTCCTGTTTGGGTATGTACCCGAAAAAGAAAACAATACTTAGTTGTTGAAATAAAAACAAGTTTAAGTCATGTCTGTCGTGTAATTTGTTGTTTGCTGACTTTACACAACCCTCAACTGATTCAAAGAAAAAAAAAACTCGGTGGTTCTTTTGAGCATTCGACTATGTAAACTGCATAAGAGGACCTGGAAGCTCAAAGTGATATCCCACTTCTTTTCTGTCTATGAGCTAATTTTTTATCATCTCCTCCCACCCACCTTCCAAAATTTATGCGCCTGCCATGATTTTGCATTGACTTCGAGATCGGAGGCATAATGAGATTTCTGTAGTTCACTTTGTTTTGTATTGCCTAGGTCTTGTATTGTATTGCCTAGGCCTAGGTCTTTGTATTGCCTAGGTATTACGCGGTATTTGTAGGTTCATCTCGGAGGCAATACAAAACAAAGTGAACTACAGAAATCTCATTATGCCTCCGAGATGAACCATCCTTTGCTCAAGCTACAATTTAATGAGACTTCCTCATCATTGTCGGCAAGTTGTGTGACGTCGTAGTGTCGTCACGATGACGAGGCAAATTTTGGCAATCTGTGATTACCTATGGTGACGTTATTACGTGATAATATTTATTTTTTTGCATCAGTCGTGCTGACGACGTAGACGCTGAGCTTTCGTATTTAATGATGGCATTCAAGGCTTTCGGCTTCAAACGATTTTCTCGATTCATTACACGTATTTCGTTTTTTTAGCTTCAGTGTAGAATGCAGTACCGCGATCACATTGAAAGCGCGAGAAGTGAACACCGCGTGTCGTCGTGCTACTTCGGTGCGAGAGCACTGCATAACCTTGAATACGAAAACAGAACAACTGGCTTAGCTTTTTTATGTTGAGGTAGTGCAACAAACAGGACGACTGCCTGGCCGCACTGCATGCCCTTCTATTACACGCTTATATAGCATAGCGCTGACGAGTGCTAAGGAGCTAAACATGGCAAGAGCGTCGTCGGTTAACGCGAAGCCCATACAGGTAGCACGTTCTCACCACAGGCGGACGCCGAGCTCTCCCTGGACGTGCGCCTTGTTGCAGATCTCGTCGGGCGTCTTTGGAAGCTTGCGGCGAGTGGCCGCTCCTTCGCCCACGGAGCAGGTGGACGACTTGCGCGACGGGATGTTGCCCGTGGACGCGCGAAGCTCGCGGTTGCTCCTGCGACGTTGACGACGTGTCATACAACACGGAACGTTGGGATGCGTGTTACGGTATAGAAGAGGCAGGCCAGATCGTATCAGTGAACACGCACACTTAGCAACTACAACGAAGTTCAAGGCATATAAGCCACTGACATCGGACACGAAACTCGCGACGTCCTGCTCTGCTGCAAGACGCTATTGAAGCAGTTTAGCGTCCTGATGTTTTGCTATACCAATTTCAGATCTGCTAGTGTAGGTGTATTTGGTAAATATAGATAGAAAGAAAGATAGATAGATAGATAGATAGATAGATAGATAGATAGATAGATAGATAGATAGATAGATAGATAGATAGATAGATAGATAGATAGATAGATAGATAGATAGATAGATAGATAGATAGATAGATAGATAGATAGATAGATAGATAGATAGATAGATAGATAGATAGATAGATAGATAGATCTACGATGTCGGGGGAACAGCCTAGAATAAGACAGTCTGGCTGTAATAAAACCATACACTGGTAATAAAGAATATCGCAGACGTCTTTATGACCGTCTGTTTCGTTCGGCTGACATGATTGCCTACCGCGTGGTAATACAGCGCTGGCTCGGCGGCCAAGTACATACGTTAGACAAGAACAAACAAACAAAAAAAAAACGTTGGCGGCGGAGACGAAGTAAGGCGTCAAGTTGCGTCCGGGGGCAGTAGATTGTTTAATAGCCTTTGGTTCTTCCTGTATGACCGACCTTAACGTGGTCTGTTCTTTTACTGGGTAGCAAATAAACCGTGCATCGACCCTCGGGCGTCGGTTTACGATGACGAGACCTCCTTTTATGGTTTGTGTCGTAAACTTTCTAGTATGGTTTATCTGCCGAAACGCAAATGATGACATGTTACGTCGTCTACAGTTCGAAGTACGTACGTCGGGCTCATCGATTACATATCTATGCCTGTATTTCTTCATATACAAATAGGCACGGCCGCATGCATGCTATGCTGGCGAAGTGAAGAAAAACGAAGGGCAGAAAAAGAACAGCCGGCCTGCAGCAAGGGCGCTGTTTCTTGTTTCTCTGTTCTTACGTGACGATGGTGCAGTCGTCGAAGAGCCTGGCGTGGCTTGGCGAATTGTAGCTGCTAGCTTGGAGTAACCCGCTTTTCTGGGGAACGGTACCTACTAGTCAGACACCGCCTCAAGTACGCTCCCTTGCAGGGATATACCCCCTAGCTACAGGTGCTGACAAAGCCTGACGAGAAACTAGCGCAAACGCGGAGACCGTGCCAGGTAGCCTACGCAGGAATTGACTCTTCACGTTAGTTTCTGCGCGCTTTCGGGTTTTTAAACCGCCAAAATTTTCAAACTACTAGCCTTACACAGGTTCACTGTCAAAATGATGCAATGATAATTTTAAGGCTCATTCAAAGCTGCGACCCGTACCGTTTATAAAGTTACGCGTGGCCCTGAAAAGGCGAGGACAGGACCGGAAAAATACACATAAGCCATAACCGGAAACAGCTTCAATAGTCTTGTAAATTCAAAAGTCACGAGGCAGTAATGCAGAATTTGTGTTTTTTCGCTTTCTGCCGGCAACAAACCAAATTTTCTTTGAGAAAGGAACAAAGGGTTGAACAGCAAGTCTTTTGTTTTACCTGTCTCGTCCTCGTCTTTTCAGTGCCGCGCTTAAATTTATGAACATGTCACACTAACAAGGCCACCTGTCTACCCTTGCTTAGAATAGCTACCGGTCTCGACTGAAAAGCAAAACGCGACTCTACGCAACCGACGCGGACATCTACGTGAGACTCATACACACACCGTCACACAGAGCTCACGTCTGTTCACGTAATAGCCTTCATTTTTCATTGTTCCCTAAAAGTAAGCTGACGTCTTAATCATGCGCAAGCGATCGGTTCAGATGTTTGGGGCCGCAGTCAAGTGACTTAATAACTGAACAGCGAGCGAGTGGGCTGAGACAGTCACGTTATGGCTGAAGAGGTCATTTGTGACCATTATCGACTGGTTTTATTGCGACCACGTTGTAAGGAAAATAATTATGATGAAACAAGCGCTAAAAATAGACAATCTTTAGCGCCAGTCTCATCATGAACCTTTATTAACACGCCCAACTGGCAGTCATCCAGAAGAATAATGCTCGCGACTAACTTGGCTTCAGATGTTAACGGTCCTTCTAGTTCCATGATAATCTCGTTGCTTTGCGTAGCGTGAAAAAAAAACGAGTGCAGGCTCACATCTTTCTTCCGGTCTCGACGACCAGTTCGACGCTGTGCGGTGACTTGTCCAGTATGGCGCACACTTCCTCGTACGAGCGGTCGACGAGCGACGTGCCGTTCCACTCGAGTATGACGTCGCCCTGCTTCAGTCCGGCCAGGTCGGCCGACGAGCCGGCCAGCACCCAGGCCACCGCGGCGTACAAGTGGCCGTCCGGCGCCTTCTTGCCGCCCATCACCCGCATGCCGAACCCTCGTGCTGGAAACGTGTGGAGGAGATAAGAATGGGAACACGCATGGCGAACTACTCCTGAAGCGTTCGGGCGTTCGAACGAGCTTAATACCACACAAGTGGTAATGACTTATGGGTGCAGATCGTAGCTCGGCAATGTAACTGGTGAGTCGACTTGCTCAGACTGAGATCGAGGAGTGACGTCAGAGTGAGCAAGAGTGAAGAACAGTTCGGTGAGTTTGAGTCTGAGTGAGCCCAGCTGAGAAAAATGTTGAGGCTGAGTCCGAGCGAGTCCTGAGCGCAAAATATCTATGATGAGTGAGTCTCCCTGAGCTCCGTGTGGTTTGCCGACCTATGGTGCAGACTAACAATGCACAAAACTTCTAAGGAGACCGCCATGCATTCACCTAACACGACTCCAAGGCGAAAGACATCTTTTGTTGTTTTTTTCTTCTATCGAGTATCCTCCGCCTCGTTCCAAAAGCATTCCCACAGACAACGTAGTTTTGTATTGCCTCCGAGATTGGATACATTGTAAGTCATAGAGTTTCATACAATAATATCTAGACATGAATCTGGCACTGCCATCACGTACCCCCTTGAGAATTATGGTAAGTACAGGCTTGGGATTAGATTGCGTGAGCTAGTGAACTGTCTACAAATCCTTTTCTACAGTTCCCGTTTCGTTCTTTGCGCAGCGGGGGTAAAAAAAGCACCGAAGCACCGCCTTTGTTATTCAAAGAGGCTTCTGACGCGAGGATTCGGATTCAAAGAGGCTTCGCATCTGAAGCAGATCCGAAGCCTGTGCTCTCCATAATTCCCGTGGGGGTACAAGATTTCTGCACCTCACCATCTCCGCGATCGGCCCAACTTGGTTCAAGAGGTTACGTCATGTGATGACGTCATGATTACGTCACAAAGTATGACTGTGTTTAACGTCATTAAGACATCATACGGTGCCACCTTCAAGTTCGCATGATTTTTCACATCGCTCGTACACTTGGGCTTCCTGACTTGGCTTCGTAACAGAAAACAGCGAAGACACGCTCAACAAGAAATACTGGCAGGACTTGGGGTTGCCAGAGCAGCGCCGACTCCTGTCAGTCTTTCTTCTCCCGTGTGTGTGCGCTGTTTCCTGTTAAGAAACTCGTGTTGACACGCGCCAACGCTGCAGGACACCAAAAGTCAATTTTTGCGTTATATATACGAGGCATCTAAGTTTCTCGCATTGATATAACAAGAAAAGCAGACTCGGAAGGAACTTACTCCTCGCTCCAGTGTCCGCCGGATCTCTCTGCAGCAGCACCCTCTTGCGGAGAGGCGTTGGAGGTGGTCCCTGCGAGTCCACGTCATCGATGACGATCTTGATGTTGTCCCCTTCGGGAGCCGAGGCTCTCCGCTCTGGTTTGCCCAGCTCCTCGCGAGGCAGGTCCAGCGAGTGAGTGCTGCCGGTGCCGTGGGGGGCGCCCGGAAACAGGCACAGCTGCGCATGCGCACGGTACGTCATGGATGGCATCTACGGGCAAGCAACGGAAGAACTCGATCCCACACCTAGACTACTCATGCCAAACTTCATGTGTAATAAGATAATGTGTCTTTGTGGTGAGCCCTGTCTCGCCGCGTATATGACTCATTTTAGAAAGGCACGTTCACTCTCTTTTGGGTGCCCCGCCGCGGTGGTGTAGTGGCTAAGGTACTCGGCTGCTGACCCGCAGGTTGTGAGATCGAATCCCGGCTGCGGTGGCTACATTTCGCATGGAGGTGAAAACACTGTATGCCTGCGTGTTCAGATTTGGGCCCACGCTCAAGAACACCAGGTGGTCGAAATTTCCGGAGCGCTCTGCTATAAAGCGTCTCTCATAATCATCTCAAATCTTTCTTGGGGATTCTGACTCTTTGGTCAGTGTAATGACCCCCAAGGACAGTTGACGTCACTCTTGAAGAGAGTCGTACTTGGCAAGTTAGGACTAAAAGAAAAAAAATCAAGTCAAGTGACTTTTCAGAGGATGTACGGTGTGACACCGAAACTGCACTGCAAAGCGTTATAACTAAAGTCGCTGCTTCCATCGGCGTCGTCATCTCCGTTTTCTTACCCCATCAGGAGGAAAGTCTCTCTCAGGAATGTTCAATTATTTTTTTTCTAATACACCATGTAGCTGCTAAGCTGTATGTTAAAGTACCATTTAATATGTTGGTTTTACGGTGTTCATTTACGTCATGGACAGTAAAGTTTGTTACCTTATCTCGTCGCTGCTATATGGCCAGCAGGCGTATAGCGCAGTGCAAAGTGCAGTGGCGCAGTATTTATCGCCGAAATAACGTGGAATTTCTCACACACCTCAGATGCGTCATAAGCAATGCCAGAACAAAATCCAATACATTACATAAGAGGGCGTCGTAACTTATGACGCGCAGGAACTCACATGAGGAATAGCTACGCCGTGTACCACTGCCACATTTGACCAGCGTCGATGAAGATAAGTGATTGTGGCACCCGTAAAATTGTTCGAGATGTCTTTAGATTGGTCAGTAAGGTTGAGCTTTAGTATCCATACCTATAGGGGAACAGTTGTCACTGTCTTCATATGTTACCGACAGTATCTTTCCTCTTTTCTGCATAGACCCCCTATGGCAACGTAACAAGCGCACGTTTTCAATGTTACTTTGTGCTATACACCAGTCTAGCACTGACCATAACCCCGCTTAGTAAACAGAAAAGCAAGCCAGCAAAATTGGGTAGCCAGACGGTCTGAAAGCTGGCTAACTTTCCTGTTCCTCCTTCAATCCTTCTCCAAGCCAATAAAGATGCAGTGAAATCTTACTATATGTTACGCACGTACTGTGTTTGTATAGCCACGGCCATCCGGTTCCCTCCGTGACCATAACTGATAATAAATCACTTCACTTGGTCAAAGACCTTGACTTGGTTAAGTAGTTTGCTTCCGCATCGTGTTGCTGAGAGACGTAATTGGGCTTTGTGAGCTGCGCTTACGTAGAACGCTTATAAGCGCCTTTCGGGATTCGATTGGGCGCTTCTACACACGTATACCATTCAGAGACATGCACTGGAGGGCATGTCACATTTCGTAATAAACTGTTTTAAACTGAATTTGATGTTACTACCAAATCGCTTACCACGTGTCTTCTAGACCACATGTAGGCCGCTTTTTGGGATTCGACTGGATGTGTGAGAATCTCTGTTCTCTCTAAAAGAGACATGCATGACAGCAGGGCAGCCATCCTCTAACAAACTCTTTTTCTTTTATCTGACGCTGCCACCTGAACGCGGTGTACTCTAAGATGTGTATAAGCAGCATTTCGCAATTCGATTGCACACATGTATGCCTATTTCGTTGGACATGCACGAAAGGGCAGCCTACTTCAAACAAAACCTTTCTTCTAAATTTCGGGCACCCAATTGAGAGTGGCGTTCTCTAGGCCACATATAAGCGGGTAGGAAACCTTCCTTGGTTGGTTGGTAACAACTTTATTGGTAGTCCAGCAGAGCATTCACCAACCGGGCCTTATGTCTCCCGCATGGGGACATCAAGGCATTGCCTCACCACCACCCCGCGTGCCTGCTGGACGGCCCAGAGTTGGTCGCCGAGGCTGGGGCTGCACAAGGCAGCGGTCCACCAAGGCGGATAGGTTCAGGATACCAGAGCACATCCTCTGGGGTTGTACCAAAAACCTTCCTTCAATAGATTCTTTTTGCCTCTGCATAACGTCGCCACATGGGTGCGGTGTTATACAGGCCACGTATAAGAGGCTTTTTGTGATTTCGTGGGCCCCATGTACAGCTGCGTGGCTGTCTCTGAACGGCGTGCACGGTGGAGCTGCCCTCTCACAGATTGTCTCTATACTCGTCCCCGTTTCACCAGATATGTGTCTTACCAAGCCACATGTAGGCGGCCTTTCGCAGAGACCGCTCGCGTACCTGGTTCTCCGGGATGGGCATGCGCGGCAGGGCGCTGCCCGTGGAGCACCGACGCACTTCCTCGTAGAGGCCCACCGACGGGGGCGGCAGCCCGATGGCGTCCACCGTCACGCTCGGGATGCTGCGGCGCTCGTCCGGCGAGCTCTCCGGGGCCCCGCGGCCTCCGCTCAGGTCGCTCACGTCCGAGCTCTCCGAGCTGTAGCGCGTCAGCACGCCCAGCCGGCCGCCGCGGTGCGACGAGGTCGGGTGCGCCGGGGGAGGCGGGCCCCCGTCGGCGTCCAGGCTGTCCAGCGCCGACGAGGAGGACGTGTTGCTTCGCCACTCGTTTCCCTCGGAGTCTTCCTCCTGCGCGAAGGCGTTGCGAGATGCGATACGAACGCTTCCAGAGACTGTGATGAGTTGAAGTAATATCTGGAGAAGAAATCGGCGCGCTGGCTTAGTGTTTGATTCGGTGAAGTCATATTGTTTGGAGCAGGGGAACGCGGGTTCGAATCCAGGCCTTGGCGATATCATTTTTTATGCAAAGGCACCTGCTTTCATTTATATGTATACGCGAAAGTTACAGGAAAGGAAATTATATCTCATTTGGTTCTGCTTTGTAATCATGCTTTTCTTTCGTCTCTTTTGTAATCTTTATTTCCATTTTACGTTCTCGTACAGAGTAACATGCCAGTGCTATACAGACGCCAGAAAAAAACTTTTTTTTTTCAAATAAAGAGTCTCTTCCTCTCCTGTCTTGTCAAAATTAACTCTGAGGTCCCCGCTGCAGCGTACCTTATAATAATGTTGTGGTTTTGACATGTAAAGTCTTAAATTTTAACATTTCGAGATAACTATATTCCAATGCTGTACAAAGAGAGATAAAGAGAGTTCTTAGGAGAAAAAGCCAGCGGCTGCATGCGCGCCTAGTATACAAATGTTATGAGGACGAATATCGGTTCCTGTGCCACACAGGTTACTTCACGTAAGCATCATTACCAAATGTGACATTGTAAAAACCGACAGTGAAATATATGTATTCGAATGAACACAATCTTATAGTGTTAGTGATAAATAAAATGAGTAGCATTTGGGCAGTAGTGACCACGAAAACAGGGCAAGATGATTTAGCAATTAGAAAGGGAAAAAAATGAACAAAGAATTTTGCGACCAGAGCACGAAAACCAAATCTATCTCGAACTACATATAACACCTTGATAACTCGTGTAAACAATACATTACAAAATAAGATACTCTTGAACACTGACTTTCAAATGCGAACATATAGATGAAGCAATTGAGTCTCCTCAGAACAGTTGGGGCGTGGTTGCAAGCAGCGCTGATGAGCTTAGATGTGCTGGAACAACTACGGACATTTTAGCGAGCGCGGGAGTGGGGTTAGGTACAGAGTATCCTTCGTTGCTGGCGCGTACTCACTCACTAACTCACTCAAAATACCTGGACATTCCGCCAAACCGTCTACCGCGGGGGTGTAGCGGGCATGGTGCTGCTTGCTGACGCGAAGGTCACGGGTTCGATTCCGGACGTCGCGTTTCGATGGAGCCAGAAGGCCAAAGGCCCACGCACTATGTGATGCCAGTGGTAGTTAAAGAACTCCAGACAGTCGAAATTTTCGGAGCTTTCCTCTACGGCATCCTTTTGTATTCATATCGTGGTTAAATGTTGTTGTTATTGTTGTTGTTATTGTTGTTGTTATTGTTGTTGTTATTGTTATTGTTGTTGTTGTTATTGTTGTTGTTATTGCTGTTGTTGTTGTTGTTACTCCCGTGGAACGCAAGTCAAATCCAACACCACTCATAAGACTGTCGAAGTGCTTTGTCGCCATCGGAAAACGCCGAGCTCAGTGTCGGGCACGTGCCACCGCCCACTCACGTCTGCGGCCGTGCGGCTTTTGTGTCTCTGGAGGCGCGACTTGCGGCGCAGGCGGCCCGCCCGGGGCAGGTAGTCGTCCTCGAGGGAGGAGTCCGACGACGCGTCTCGCTCTTGACCCGCCGAGGGCTTCTGGTAGCTGTGGCGTCGCTCGGGAGACGAAGAGCGAAGCCCGTTCCGCTGCCACTCGGTCTGACCCGCGTACGAGCCACGCTTGACGATGGTGCGGGCACTCGGCGGGGCAAGGCAGCCACCGTCAACCTGAAACACGCAATTGGTCTTGGTAAACTACGGCTTTCGCACATTGCTTATTGAACTCGCAAAGGATGCGATTTCAAGCTTGCCCGAACGAAACACACCTTTTGTATAAGTGTTCTTGTAAAGCAAATAAAAGACAAGACCAATACAAGACAACCGTGGTACAAGTGTATATTTTTAATTGATATCGCCCTGTGCGTCCATGTGTGTCCGGTCTTTCATATGAGCCACGAGGAAGCTTACTAGTTTTACTGCGGCTATACTAATTTCAATTAGCAACTCGTCGGTGCCATTGGAGCGTGGTTCTTCCTTGAGTGCCCCTCTGAGCGGTCCTTTCAGTCTACCTTTTAGTGACACTTTGAGGCGGTTATCTTTCTTCAGCAACGAATGAACAGCCTGGTGTCTTGTAATCTACACTATTGTTGCTATTTGAACATCATAAACATCATAATTATATGCATAAGCTTATCTTAACTGCATAGTACGTTTAAATGCCTTTTACCATCGATCGTCAGTTACTCAAACTCGTGCTAGCCCACTGTAGCCGTTGTTGCATGCTTGCAGGTTTTGTCGTCATTTCGCATGTCTTTCTGTCATCCCAGTAAGCGTCGCTCTTCTCCGCACAAAGCAGTTGCTGTATATTATAACACTTGCTTTGTATTATACTTATGCAACATTTCTGAAATTAATGCCAGGGCCAAAGCAGACGTGTATAGCATCATTACACCCTAGCAACAATGATGCGGACGT
This sequence comes from Rhipicephalus microplus, assembly GCF_043290135.1. Lineage (NCBI taxonomy): Eukaryota > Metazoa > Arthropoda > Arachnida > Ixodida > Ixodidae > Rhipicephalus > Rhipicephalus microplus. Next base: position 58,758,878 of record NC_134708.1, read on the forward strand.
ATCTTCACGAAACCCTCACTAGAATATAAATAGAAATGTCTGTAGAACGAAAACGCATTGTAAACGGCAACAAAATGCTGAAGGAAGGAACAGAGAATGATAAGACATAAAGCAGCGAGGTTAACCAAGCACATGCTTCGGTTAGCTACCCTGGGCTGGAGGAAACAGAACAGGGACTATAAAAGAGAGGAGAAAATTTTCAGTACTTGGGCTAACACAATTCTGAGAAGTTTGCATAATAATGTGCCACTTACGCAATAATAGTTATTATTTTTGTCATGACGAAGAATCAAACTTCGTTTTTAAATATACTACGGTTAAATGTGACCGAAGCTCTACACTAAGGGTTTGTTGTTTCACTTTTGCGTGTCCAAAGGCTCAGTGAACCTCAATTTCTCGAAAGTGCCTGTAAGCAATACCACTCATCTTTCGCTACATTTCATGTATTTGTGCGGTAACCAGGAGGACCGAATGTACAAGGGCGAATATTGCAGCAAAGGACAAACGTTGGAGAAATAAATTCGCGTTGGATTTTTTTTTGTTGTAGGCAGAAGTTTTGTGCATACGCAATCGGCCGTGTTGAAGTAATGATGTGGTCCACTAAACACACATAATACGTGGTTCTCATTGTACAGGTAGATAATATACCCTTCTTTTTTTTCTTCATTTACCTGCATCTGCATTTCGAGACGGAGCGCCTCCTTGAGGGGCTCGCTGAGCATGAAGCTGCCCCTGGGGCCCGTGCTGCAACCCAGGCCTCCAGTGTCCTGCACGATCCGCTCAGTCTGCAGAAAGGAGAGATGGGGAAAGAGCAAGTTAGATAAGGTCCGGTGCATCATTCGCATTGAGGTGCCAAAAAGTCACAGCTTTGCCGCAAAGGCGAAGCAATGAACGCGATAGCAATAAAATTGGAAGGTCACGCGCAGAATGGCAAGCAGATTGAAACGTTCCTCGCGTTTCTCACGCACAAAAGACGCACGAAACGTACTCACAGGTACAGATGAACGCGAATGAGCGTCTCAGTTGTTATTTCGCTGTGTCTGAAAAACGAGCACTTTTCGCAAACGGAGGCTGTGCAACGATTGCAGTGACCTTTGTGCGCCTCGTAACTACAACAGAATTGTTCCGAGGGAGCTCAAAGGCTAGCCAAGACCAACGATTTTCCCAACTGCAAGATAAGGGCGCGCGATCGAGCGTAGAAACCCTTAATCTCTACGCGGGCCAAAGTACGCGTGAGAGATGAGAGCCGCCGCGTGCCCACTGCGCCATCTTGCTGATAATGCTGAAAACACAATAGTTCCTTCGCCCTCGAGATGCCCGCCAACAGCGGTAAGTGGTAGATATGAATAGCTTGCCCTTTGAAGGTTGAAAGAGGTACCTCTCGGTGGCTCAGTGGTTAACGCCTCGTATTCACGACGCGGAGGGCTCACGTTCGATTCTCTGCGCCAGTGTCTTTTTTTTCTCGGATTTGTTCTCTTTCTTGCGTTTGCATATATAGACACGTATACATATACGGTGCATGACGTGTACGTCGACGCCGGTGGTGAAATCCAGCTGAGAGTGTCCACATAATTGCTGTCGCCATAAACACACACACACACACACACACACACACACACACACACACACGCGCGCGCGCACACACACACACACACACACACTATTTTTGTTCATCATCACCACTTAATGTTCGCGTCAAGTAGTTTCTGTGTGAGCGTGAGAAAATGAGGGGACGCACAAGGTATACATATCTGCATAAATCTAGTCAAGTAGGCCACGGGACGAAACTCAACCCCCTCTTAAAATGTTTCGTGCGTAATCCTGTTTTCCCCCAATCCTCTTCCGTCTCCCCGTCTCTCGTAAGCGTGAACAACACGAAGGAAAGAGAGAAGGAATACAATTCTGAGCAAAACTTTGTTGCAATCTTGCAGAATTGAAGTTTAAACAATTGGCACAAATACCGAGACAGGGACAAGAAACTCGGGATTCCCCCAGCAATAGCCTCACTTGCCACCGGTCCACTAACGCCCCATCACTTTGCAGATATGTTTCAAAAGTTGCCTTTCGAATGGATGACTCCATAATATAGATGCGCTCTTGTGTCTCTGGTTTTTAGGTGTAAGAAAGTTGAGTGTCTTTGTAAATTTTGTCGGGGATTTTCACACCGCTGCTAAGCCAAAAATAATGTTTGGGGCAATAACCACGAACCATTCACTCGTGCTATTCTTAGTATGAACAGGTGGCGAGTATACCCTAATTTTGCGGTGGATACCCGTTTATGATGGACCGCAATAACCGCATAACGCGCAAACAAGCCGAGACCATGGCGATGACCTGACACGCCGACAAGCGGAAACCTTAAGGCGCTTTACTCCTTTAAAAGGCATGATTTGTAGGTACACCACTTATTCAAATGCTATCGAACGGAAAGCTATACTCATTCCAATAAATGGACACGGAAATAGCACTGATACACTGACCCCCCATTTTGTGTACATATTGACTCGGCCCGTTGCCGAGCCGTCTTATATTTACTTTATTTTTTATTTTGCTGAAAAATGTACCGATGCTCCAACAACTTATCCATTTTTAAGCCTTGTGTACGCGTTCTTTATGATTGTGAAGCAAAATATTCAGAAGAGTAAAGTTTAGTTGCGATTTTACATTTCTTCCTTGTCTTGTGTTCCTTGTCTAAGTATTTTCGCCAGTAATTTCAACATAAACTTTCTGCCAACTGAACTGGCAGCAGGATCTCCTAAGCTCTCTTTAGAAAAGCCATATGTTAAAGAAAAAAACATTCCACACATTTTTATGATCCTCTAGCTGTTTGGTTAAGAGATTAATTTGAGGCATGTAATATTTCTGAAGTGCTTCTTATTGTTCACATGATGAGTAAAGATTCTTGAATAAGCTAAAGAACGCAGCAGTATAACGAGGTCGCGCATAGAGGTTTTACAGGAGAATGTAGGCTAATTTTGTCCGAAAAAACCATGCGGTCTTTGAACAATATCTGCTGCAGTCCAGCTTTTCCTTTGGGCGAAAGAACAATGCACTTCACTTCATCCATGGAGGCTTATGCTGAAAAGCTTATATGCAAGCCCGGTGCTCTGTGAGCGGAACTTCAAGCACCATGGGAACAGGGCTTGGTGTGGAGAGTGTTTGGATACAGGGAAAGAAATAACATAGCGAAGGGGCATGCAGGGAAGGATGTTTCAACTTCACGTTGAAGTATGCCATTTGCGCCAGTGGTTCTCACGGCAGGGTATTTACTCTTCACTGCTTTACTCGCCACCGGTATACTAACACACCATCCCAGCAGATGTGTTTCAAGAAGTGGCGTTACGAATAGATGGCATTACCGTATATAAGCGCTCTTGTGTTTCTGGTTTTATAAAAGAAACTTGAGTGCCTTGGTGAATTTTGTCGGGAATTCTGGCACCGCTACTAAATACGACAATGCTTTAGCTGGAAACGACGAACCGTTGACTCATAATACCCTTGTTATCAACCTCTGGCGAGTAGAGGGACCGTGACGGCGACATGACACGCCGACAAGGCTGGAACCTAAGGTACTTCCCTCCTAATATCGAAAGAGCTGAAGAACTGCTACATGCCTTATACGTTATAAAAGAGACAAGGCGGGCAAACGCGGATACCAGAGGCAGTCTGATGATCTTTTGTATTGTATGATTCAACAAATAAAAAAATAAAAATAAAAAGATAAAAATTTATGAGAGCATAAACGCCTACTAACAACTGAAGGAGCGAACAGCGGCTGGAAATAAACAAGTCGCGAAACCTTAATTGCTCATACCCATGCAATATGCCAACCAATCATTCTGGCACGTGTGGTGGCTTACGTGGAAGATAACAGTTAAGGCATTTAAGTTTTATACAAGTTAATTGACGGCTGGCTCATGCCAGATTGATCGGTTCGCATATTGCCTGGACGTGCGCAGGTAAGTTTTCGCGGCCTATTTATTTTCAGCCAATGGCGCTTTTTCAGCTCTTTGCGGGCGTTGGTGATGTGCTGACTTTCTTCTTGTGTCTGTGTTTGCACGCCCTGTGTCTCTTGTTGACTGAATACGTACCAACTGGCTCAGCTGTCTGAAATTCAACGCATTATAATAAACGCTTTGAGTCACGTAAGAGAGAAAAAAAAGTGGGAGGCAGCTAGCAGGCAACTTCTTTGCGTGGTCACGTGGTACGCTCACCATTCGGCGAACCGAAGGCACCCGGTGCATTCCGGAGCCAGGAGGGGGCCCGAGCCTGTCGTGGCTCATCCTTCGCCGGCAGCACGAGCAGCGCCACACGGCGTGCTGCGGGTCTCGCGAGTACGACGCGCAGTCGTCGCACACCAGCTGCTTGCAGTCGTCGCACGTGTGGCACGGCTCGCCCGCCTGGATGCCCTTGCGGCAGATGCGACACGGCTTCGAAGGAGGAGGCGGAGTCGCCGTGGGCACCGCGGGGTTGTTGGTTCCGGGTGCGGCCGCTGTTGCGCTGCTCGGAGGAACTCCGGCGGCGCCGATCTTGAGCGCGACGCCCGGGAACACCTTGTCGCACGACTTGTTGTCCGGGGTCGACGTGGCTGTCGACGTCGGTTGAGAGGTGGGCGGCGTGAGCGGAGGCGTCTGGGATTTCCTGCGTCAGAGAGTGATCCGGTTGACGTGTCGTCAGATTAAGATCAGAACTTCAGACGTGCAACGACAGAAAATAAATGTCGCTGCTGCTGCTAAGGTTGCACTTAGGTCATTGCCATTGTACTGCGGCAAAAGGATTTTCTGTGTGCTGCTGCTCTTCCAGACAAAAAAAACTATTCCTGCATCTTTATTTGTGGCTGGTGTGCGCTACATGTGTAATAATAATAATAATAATAATAATAATAATAATAATAATAATAATAATAATAATAATAATAATAATAATAATAATAATAATAATAATAATAATAATAATAATAATAATAATAATAATAATAATAATAATAATAATAATAATAATAATAATTATTATTATTATTATTATTATTATTATTATTATTATTATTATTATTATTATTATTATTATTATTATTATATGCTCTCATATATGAAGCAAGTTGGCTTCTCCTACCTAATACTGTTATAGCAGTGAAGTACCCTCTAAAGGATAAAAATTGTTCGTAATTTGCTAACGTGTATAATAATAATAATAATAATAATAATAATAATAATAATAATAATAATAATAATGATAATAATAATAATTATTATTATTATTATTATTATTATTATTATTATTATTATTATTATTATTATTATTATTATTATTATTATTATTATACCCGTTAGCAAATTACGAACAATTTTTATCCTTTAGAGGGTACTTCACTGCTATAACAGTATTAGGTAGGAGAAGCCAACTTGCTTCATATATGAGAGCATAGTTTACGACCTCCCATTGTGCGACTGCATAGTGGTGGTGTTTTTGTATGCCGTTTCTCGCATACAACAATCTAATCAGCGTAGATTAACGTCGGCTATTTTCAAGAGCATCATTAGGATCAGCCGTAGTTTAGTTATTCATTTATCTTCACATATGCGACGCAAAATTCAGACGAGCCGTTTCTCCGTCTCCTGGCTACCCCAGAGTTCAGGGGGGGATGGCAGACGCGTGGTGGGTAGAAGTTAGAAGCACTTACTTGACGAGCGTTTCGAACTCGTCCTCTTTCTGCCACACCCTGGCCAGGATGGAGCGCTCCTCGGGCGTCAGGTGGCCGAGGTCTGCGCGTGACGCCCGCGGACTGAGACCGGCCACGGTGGCGCGAAACTTGCTGCCAAGCCGCATTCCGTCCTCGTCCGAGCCGCTCTTCACCATCTGCGCATGCGAGAGTGCAAAGGGCGTACACGTCACCTGTGCGACAACCGTCAATTCAACCGCATGGCAGGTACGTAAGAGAACGCGAAGACAATACGTGCGAAAAGATTTTCACTGCTTTGAACAAGTTTAAGAGAAATTTATTCTCACGAACAGTGAACATCAATTACCATCTCACAGAACATCACGATGGAACACAACATTCACAGACACACAAAAAATTGTTACACGAAGATATGTTTACATATGTACACGGAACACAACATCCACTGACACACCGAAAATTGTTACAAAAAGATATGTTTGCTTATGTACATTACATGGTAAACGAAGAACACACAAATCAAACGTAAGTATTTATATTTTAGGTATTTACATCGTATTTACAAGGTATTTGTGCGAGTACTAAACAAACATTACGCTACCAAATCCAGGCAGGCCTGAAAACAAGCTTTACACGTCTCTCGCGGACGAACACAAAAGGGCAGGACTAGTGTCGAAGGAATTCCTCCTCGCCATGAAAAAGTTCCTCCGACAAAACAGATGGCAGTTTGTGCGTTTAGAAAAAGTTGTTAATGATTTAGAGTATGAGGTACTCTACTATGGGAGAGCATAAAGCCGTCCCGTGTGCCTCAAACCAGCCCGTACACGGCTCTGCTGAAACCAAGAAGGTTACGCCCAGCGAGTTTCTTCAGCGTCTGACCTGAGTGATGGGTTGGTCAAGTTGACAGGCTGCATTACGAGATAACTTTCGTGTTCAATTAGTGGTCCCGATATGCTCAAGTGACCATGATGATTAGGATGCTCTCATCTGCTGCTCGAAATTTCCCAGACGCGTAGCACATGAACAGACTCTCGATTAACAACTTCGGTTACATAGCTTTTATCGCACTTCTCGATTATCAATTGTTATGCCTCACGCACATCGAAAGAGCTATCTCGCTAAGTAGGAGCTACACCGCCAAATGCCATGGATGAGCAGCTACTGTGACAGTGGCACCCGCTTGGGGCATATTTTCGAGTTATCGAGGAAGAAATTGGCTGTCACTACTCGCGCGCAACGCCCCTATTTTCTGAGTTTAACCCCCGAACTTGACATTTCTGAATATGATATTCCCACAGGGTAAAAAAAGGGTGAACGTGAAAGCAATTGATTGATTAATATGTGGGGTTTAACGTCCCAAAACCACCATATGATTATGAGAGACGCCGTAGTGGAGGGCTCCGGAAATTTCGAACACCTGGGGTTCTTTAAGAACGTGAAGGCAAGTGAAGGTGGTGAGCGCTCAAGCCGAACTCTACCCCGATAACTAGAAAACGTGTCGCAATCGGTGCCACAGTGCTACCTTACAGTGTGTTTAGCAACGCACTTAAGCGGTGAAGCTCATACTGGGCGCAACAGTGTACTACATTGCAAAGCATTGAATTTAGCACAGCGCTTCTTCTTGAAGATAAAGCAATCAGTGAGTTATGTTCTCACTACCGAGAGGCTCGTGTACACATCAGTGTCATCGTTGCAGATGTGAAATGTGTGCCCTAATGTACCGTGGGATTTCGTTTCGGAAAATATTTTCGAGGTGTACGATTACTTCTAGCGTTGTTTTCACACTTTTATGTTTTGCTAACAAAAGCGTTGACGTAGCGCTGATAAGATACAAAATGACGAAGCAGGCAAGGATTTGATTGATATGTGGGGTTTAACGTCCCAAACCGCCATATGATCACGAGAGACGCCGTAGTGGAGGACTCAGGAAATTTGGACCACCTGGGTTTCTTCAGCGTGCACCCAAATCGGAGCACACGGGCCAACAGAATTTCCGCCTCCATCGAATAGCTTGGGAATCTATCAGCGCAAATCTGTTTTTGTTAGTGCCTGTTCGTGCCGGCACCGTCCTGTCGTGTGCTTTTAAAGACGATAGTCTTTCTTGAGGACCTTCGACGAAAAAATTTTGGTCTGTCTGTCTGTCTGTCTGTCTGTCTGTCTGTCTGTCTGTACATTTGTCTGTTTGTCCACCCTAACGATACCTCTAACGGCACTAAACGGCCAACCCCGTCCGCACCACCCACCAATATTGCTTAAGGTTTAGCGTTCGCAGTTGTGCGATTGTTAATTAAAAAGCAAATATTGCGCATATCTGAGGCACCATAATAACACGTCTATGTTTTGTATGTCTGCCTTTATACTAGAAGAGGCACACACAAGTAACTAACTCTAAGGACTGTAGCATTTATCGAACTGCGCTGAGAGCGCAACGCGATGCTCAAGAAGGTGTTTCCAACGCTTTGCTACTAAGACACGATGGTGGCACCTGCCCGTCTCTTTGAATTCTACACCTTATCACTTCCGAGACTGGCGTGCATCTTTCTCCGTGGTCGCACACGCCTTCGTTTTCAAAGATAACTGCCAGATGACGCTCGTGTCTAACGTGCCTAGATGCGCTTGTTCGCCTCCGTTACACGCTCGAGGCACTTTAACGCAGCGCCTTCAAAATACCATGCACCAATTTTCTTGCACAGAACATCAAATAAACGTTTTGTTCACTCTCTCCAGACGCAAGACTATCGTCTTTCGACGACATTTACAGTGTAACATGTAGATTCGGGCCAATTTTTTTTATTTGTGCAATGTCAACGTCCCTGCAGTTTAACGGCAATGAGCACAGGATATGTCATTCTGCTTTACTTAACCATTCACTGACGATGTTATAGGTATTTGTCTACAAGTATGTATGTAGAGTCATTAACCTAATCAACACGTGTGTTTATCGCTAGCAAACGAATACAATTTATTTCGATTCCTACGATTATAAAAATACTATAGTCGGTTGAAATATAAAAATAAGATATAAGCTCTGCCCACAGTCATGACTTTCCACAAATGAAGAATTAACATAAATGCTCTATCCAATCTCAATTGTTTATTTTTACGATGTGAAAAAACATATTGCGTATTTCAGCTGGGTGAGTTTCCTATGCAGACACATGTTCAGGTCAACGATTCTTAGTCTAAAACTTGAACTTTGTGCCAAATTTCTGCGAAGATTCCGGCATCACTGCTCGGAAAAATTCAAACATATTTGATGTAAATCCGACGGTATTTTGATTCCTAATATGCGTAGTTAAATATGACTACCGATGCGGTGATCGCTGTTTGAATAAAAAAAAATCTTCACAACTCTGTTACACAGGCTAATGCGAGGTATCCCATAGTTCTGGCAGCGTAGCTTTAACTTACTCTTACTGTTTAACAGACTATACCGTATTTACTCGAATGAAACGAGTTTTTTTCTTCCAATTTCTGTTATGTAAAGTCAACGCTCACTGACATACGAATATCGAAAACACTTTTTTTTCATTTTGGACGCGATCAGAAGTAACCACTCGCAAAATGTGGAAATATATGAGCGCACAAGGTAGAATGAATAGCACTTGACAGAAAAGATGCTCAACTTACAACTGAACTTTCATTAGAACACAAACGCGCAGGTGCAACCAACTATCACTTCAATGTGCCACACACACCCCTCCCCCAAAAGAAAAGAAGGTATGCGTTTATCCACCTCAACAGCGTCTCTCCTGTCAAGTGCTTTTCCTTCTACATTGTCGCTCATATATTTCTACATTATGTTGTGCCAATTGGTCCAGCATTCCACTTTATTGAACTTTATGATTTTACCACTTGCGTGACCATTGTGGTAACATTACAATCGAGTAAGAACGGTAGTCGGAAAAATTGACGGCGCTAAAGGTATAAGGCAGCGTGACGTAAAGGGGTAACAGCGACGCTAACTAACGAGCATACAGTTAGCGTTCGTGTGTGTGGTTTAGTCTCGCATTGCTTAACATACACTCACCTTTTTAACGAAGGACATAACGTTGTTGGAGATCATGTTGAGGTCGTCTAGATGCGTCGGCGTCATGGGAATCGGCTCATGCTGCTTGTCGCTGGCCTCAGACCTCTCCGCCGCTCCCGTGGTCGCCTCTCGTAGTGTCCTGCGAATTAAAGCGATGGCAGCGCCACCGTTCTCAATATCCCGCCAGTCCGGCACCACTTATCGCGCGAGTGCGACCAGATTAGATAAGACCCAGGCGCCAAGCATGCCCGACACTCCATCTCATTCATATACCCAGTGTATGAAGCGCGCGCGCACCGGAACAAACAAGGCTGGGAAGTGTGTGCGACGTTGACTTTATTGATGGAAAATTCCACGACACAGTAACCTTTGGTCCATGAGAGAAATTTCGAGAGCCTGTCTCTTAACGGGAAAATGGGGTAACCGAAGCTGGGCTTGAGCGTCTTTGACGTATTTTTTTTTTTTGAACAGTGCGGCTATTCTTGGTCGAGACTTTCAAGAACGGCATAGGTGGTAACGCTTGTAGGCATCATAGGCGTGCGTAGGGTTCCCGTTGAGGGGAGGGGGGGGGGCGAATGTTCATCGCTGTTTCGCTGTTTCATCGATGTCTGCAAAGCGGAGCTGTCGGATTTTTTTCTTTCTTTCTTTCTTTCTTTCTTTCTTTCTTTCTTTCTTTCTTTCTTTCTTTCTTTCTTTCTTTCTTTCTTTCTTTTTTATTCCGTTCTTTCTTTCTATATTATTACTTTCTTTCTTTCTTTATTTCTTTTTACTTTCTTTTTCTTTCTTTCTTTCTTTCTTTCTTTCTTTCTTTCTTTCTATATCGGGAGTAAAACCTTCACCTGAGTGCGCAGTAGTTAAACACTTTCATTGCTACAGGCAACTATACGACAGTCGTGCAATCATATTCAGGCAACAACGAAACGAGAGAAGGCGAAATGGCAAGTAACCTTCCATTGTCATATCAGTAATGGCTAAAAGCCTGCAAACGCCTGCTTGAGAGAGCATAAATTATTTGGAAACCATGTGTGCGAGTACGCATTTCACCAGTGCACCTTCGAGTGCGGTGTTTCTTTAAATTCACCAGCACCACGATTTCCAATATTTTGTGTAAGATGTCAACGTCTCCAGCACCCTAATCTTTAACGCATAGCAAGCTTTGCGTAAAAAATATAAACGAAGACAGAACAAGCTGCTTAATTTACAGCGGCTGCGTGTTAAAGCGTCGTGGTCGTTAAGGTCGTTTTCACGCGTTTGCTTGGGTGGCGAGAAATAGCTAAACAAGGTGGTTAAGGTGCGGGCCGAGACTCATTTCAAAGAAGAAATGATTAAAAAGAAAAGTGGAATTTGTTTCCGCTAAGGGATCCGAACGTTTCTTACGTTTCGCTTACTGAAGCGATACACTTTCTACATGAAGGTCATTGTACTCAAGTATATCTAGTCAAGAAGCAAGCGTTCAGTATATTTGACGAGAACACATAGTTTCAGAAGCACGGAAAGTATAGCGAGACGTGATATCCCCTTGTGTGACAATATGTGCGCTTTACCTAATTGTGCATTGAATTGAATTACAGTTGTATATTCCTGAATGATTGCAGGTGTGGAAGCAGACGAAGGTTGTGCAGCGTTACATGAAGCCTCTGTTCTTATTCATAGTTTGACACGCAGGCTATTGAGCAGCATCATATATTAACATACAACAGGTATACGTTCTTGTATCACATAACAACCAAAAGAACTGTCCCAGGCTTGTTAAAATATTCGAAATGACGCATATACAGGTTTGTCACGTAGTGTACATTTTTAAGTAAAACTTTTCAAATAAAACAGAGAAACTTTATATTGATTCTTGGTTATAAAAAATATTCGACGTTTTGCGTCGAATTGATGGCAAGCTTATATTGCGGGAAATAAAAGAATTTGCAAGTTGCAGGAGAAGCATTATGTGAGTGAGGTGGCGTAACGTACTTAAAGAGAAGGCTGCGCAAAAAAAAAGTGAAAGAATGCAAAACACGAAGACAAGAAACCACACGTACCACAGGCAGGCGGAATCCTTGAACTAAAGTCATGAAGTAAAGTTTGAGTAAAGACCCTCACTCTACGAAACACGTGGTTCGCTTCACACAGGGAGCTAGAAATGTCGTCTATGGGGTGTCTATATTGGGCAGTCGAAACGTTGTTAATTGAAAGGGCCTGGTAGCAATGCGCTCTGCTGATAACGATGCGGTGTAGTATTTGACAGAACATTGCGAACGATGCAACAGAAGTTCCTCGCTTTAATCTGAGTAAGTTTCTGGCACATTCCGGGAGGGGATTAGAAAAAAAAAGAGAATCGAGGCAGCCTTGGGTTGTTCTTGTTCATGAGCCGTGTGGTGTTTGTTGTTCCCTTAACATCAAACATTACCCGTTAATAGAATGTTAATTGTTAATTTTGATGTTTCTATGAAAACAATTAAAAAGGAAACAAAGAAATATTTACTTGACTTTGGTCACTGTTAGGTACAACATTTTCACCGCTATATGCTTAAAAAAGTTTATTTTGTTGTACTTGCAAGAGTAGCTGATTTATCTATTTATGTCATGTATGTAGTTATACTGTTTTTTTAACTGTCGCCAGACTGTACAATAAAGCCGAGGCCTTAGTCAGGCACACCAGCTTTTAGCCCCAGCTGCCTCTTTTGTATGGACGGAAAATAAACTTTACTTCACTTCACCTTTACTAATACTTAATCGACTGGCCTACACCCCCGATCTTCTAAGCTAGGCCTTCTACATTACGTAGGCTGAATTCATGTGCATGAGTTGTCCGTCAGCGGCGCTTTCAGAAGAGGTTGCATTTATGATACGAAAGAAGGCTTAGGACGTCACGATGAGGAATTCCTTTTTTTTAATTTCACGTATATATTTTCATCTTTCTACCAATGCATCTTTCTACAAAACTTCAGTTTAACGCCTGTCTCTTGTGCATGCGTTTTTTTTTGTCTTCGTGGTTTTTGCGTAGTCTTTTTTTTTAAGTATGCTGTAATCTACACATAAGTCGTAGGCAACAGTGTCGTTAATATACAGATGGCTTTGAATTTACGATTATCAGTAGTAATTCTTGATAGATCACTCGAAGGCGCTTCGACGTAAGCCAACCTCAAATATACCTTAGTTATCACGCTTTTTGAGGCGCGTAATTGATATAGAAGAAAGTTTTTTTTATGTCCTCTGCACTTATGCAGGGTATTCACACCAAAAGCGTTTTTGGGCTGGTAAGTAGAAGGCCATTTATTTAATTGTATCCTAAGCTGCCCAAAGCAAATTTGTACAATCAGTTCGCGTAGTCTGTCCCGACAACATAAACATGTCTCGTTTTTCCTGCATCACTTCAAAACTATGTTAACAAGAATTGGGTGCGTGTTTCGAATGGACTTCTCGTTTGGTTAGCGTTCCCCTGCAATGTTTCGAAATAGCGGCAGATTCTGTTTCATCGAAGCTTGCAGTGTACAGAATCGACAACAAGTCAAGAAACAACGACCCAAGTTCGACCTTTTGCCCCGAAAGTTGAAGCGCACCGCTCTAAAGAGACGATGGTTGCGACACCCCGCTCTACAGATGACATCGAGTTGGACAGAGGACAGATCAGAACAACCCTCGAGGCATCCTGTGCTTCTGCGCTCTGTTTTGTACCTCGGTTTTGAATGCGAACAATATGCAGTTCCTCAGTGCCGCGAGCGTTATTCAAGTTCTGGCCGAAGTTTTTTTTTGTTGGATGGATGATGTACGAGCACAAAGGGAGGAATACCGACACCAAGGCTAGGATCTGGAAAAGATGACACGGAGGCATTGAGTAGACAATATAAATCAAAGAGAATAGAGATGAACAAAAATGCAGAAAAAAACGGGATGGTATTGGCGGTGAGCGCTTTGTCGGGTAAAATTGGAAGCCAGCTGCAGTGAAGATAAACTTGCGACACGCACGCAAGAAAAAAAAATTATCCGACATTAGAACCGGATTGCTCCTCGCGTCAGCGGCGCAATAACTAAACTCAAAGTGTTCTTTAGTTGCTTCGTATTTTTTATACTACACGATAACAAGAAGGTTACGTAAGGACATTGCGCAATAGGCATCAACCCTTGTCTGCTGTAGCGAAGGCGTTTGGTGTGGCTGTTGCCGCACTGTGGCCTTTGGCCAAGTTTGGGAGACGGCTTATAGGAAACGTTCAATACCATTGAAACGGCCTCTAAGAAACGACTTTTCAAGACTTACGTGTCTTCTCCAGATACGTTCAGTTTCGTGTGTGCACGTATTGCAAGGCAGCCTTGTTAAAATGTTTGCGATTTGCAATAAGGCTGTCAAAGCGAGGGCACAATATAGTTAAGTCACCTATACTTCGTAAATGTCATTAGGCTTGCCTGTGTTAAGAAATGATAACCGTAAAATAGCCAACTAATAAAAAATTAGTACTGCTCAGATAATCCAAAGAAGACATTACCAACAAAACGATCAATTTACAAGCAGTATACAGGGGCATGTCGCACTAAGTGTCTATCTGGCTGCTTTCTTCCTCGGCTAGGCTTTTGGTCATCCGACCTGTCTGTACTGCCATGTTTTTCCTTTTTTCTTTCGCGAGAAGCAATACTAGAGACACAGCTGTCTGATAGAGGCACGCTAATCTCTCCGCTACACGGATTAGGGGCGCAGAGAGAAAAGGTGGCACGCCGAAAATGGAGTACAGGACACGGAGACGGTGGCACATACTTAGTTCCGGACGACGAAAGGCCATCACCGAGACGAGACAGACGAAGCGAAGAGGTTAAGCGGAGAGTAAGAAAGGAGTACGTATTTCAGAGTTGGTGGCCCACAAAACGAGGCGACGGCAAGGCGAGAAGGGGGATGACAGCACAAAGTACACAGCCGTGTTTCCCGTCGGGCGTTTAAGTTACGGCCGCTCGCCCCTACCGTTCTGCCCAGCGTCCACTGCCGTGTCATCAGCGTCGTCGGTGTCACCGTGGCATGGCTCTCGACAACTCGCTAGGCTTTGTTCCTCCACGAGGTTCGCAAGCAGGGCTTGGTTGGACATTTTGTTTTCGTGTTCGCTGTACTGTCTTCTCTTCGGAGGGTGGCCAATCGGGCGTTCGCGCTCGTTAACCCCCTTTGTCTGCCCTCTCACAATACGTCGTACCCCTTCTCTCTTTGGTCCTTGTCTTCTTCAGCGTCCCTCCTCGTTCTGTCTCTCTATCGCAGCTGTTCCCTCTTTTCTCCCCGCTCGCCATTAGCGCTTTTCTGTCGCCACAGCTATGTCGGAACATGCCGTCACCAACGCACCACACTTGCGGGCACTTTAAGGAACGTCTCCCGCTGCCCTCTCAACCTCCTTGCTGTTTTTTTTTCTCGTGGGTGGGCAGCTGGCGCTACGCGATGCGGTGATACTGACGTCGAGCTAACAGCCGCCGCTGTAATTGCGTTACGTGCTCCCTGTTCTTAACGCTTTCACGCCTCACATTCGCGGTGGTCCATCCGCGGATCCCATTCTTTCACCGTCTCCTTGGCTGCCGCACACCCTGTGGCGGCGCCGGCACTTCTTCGCACGTGCTTGTCGGATCGATAACGGCCGATACGCAAGTCGCCGCTATGCGTGGTGCCGAACCGCAGATGCCCTCTGCCGTTCAGCCGTCCGAACTACCCACGCTTCTAATTTTAAGACTTCTCCTCCTCCCCACCTGCCCCTCCTCTCTACTCTACCCCATTCTTGTCTATATTTCTAAAGGCAAGAACCTTAGATGTGACATCAAACATGACAATGGACTGTCGGCGTCATCGACACTGGTAATGAAACCATTAATCCCATGATGACGATAGGGATAAACGAAATATGTACCGTCATCGTGACGTCATTAATGCGGCTATGTGTCACAGTGTAACGTAGCAAGATGACGTCATCACGAAGTCGTCGCTTGGTAAAAGGTGGCGCAATCGCGGAGGTTGTTCAAAACCGCGTTAGGAGCAGAAAGCTTTTGGTAGGGAATGGGGAATAATCGATGCATTAACAAAAAAAAAACGTGACTTGGAGCCACCTGGCGTAAACGCTGCCATATATATTTTTTTCGAAGTCACGAGTGGTCTCACCCTCATCGTCATTCTCACCGATATCAGCCACGCACTCTGAGTAGCTTGTTTTAACCACCGAACAGTGTATTACATCGCCAGCGACCAAAGCGATGGCAAATTGCCACACACGCCCTTTTCTTTTTTATGTTTTCTACGTCGCCGTTCTTTTACACGTGGAGATAATGACGTGTAGATAATGGCTTACGAGAACCACGCCATAATGTCTGAGAGCATTGCAGAATATTTTAGGATCATCTCTTAGGTTTGAGCACTGAAACGCGTGCAGCAAAATTTATTCTCGAATGAAGGGAGCCGCCGTGGATAGTGCTCGAATGTTGGTGGCCGGATGAATATATGTGAACGCGCTTTGTCGCAGATCAGTCTACCGACGGCCAATGCTCTGTTTGCCGCTATTAGTGACAGTGTGTACTGCTATAGCCTGGCTATATAGTTTACCGGCCACAAGTTCGACCCCAAAAGCAGTTTAATCTTGGACAGACAGACTGCTGCCTTCGTCAACGTCACGACCCTGTGACAATATGTACGAACATAAGCACTACGCCTGGACAGACAGATTCATTTTAAAATTTTTGTTTCAACTACATGCTTTGCTTTCACAATAGGACGCCCCGACTTAATGGAAAGAAGAGCAACCGCCGCCATCCCTTCATTACTCAATGTTTTCCCAAAGCAGCTGGCACCCTTGAAACAGCCGCTGGACAATCTCGCCTTCTTCACCAAGCATGATTCCTCATTTTTTCTCTAAGCGACACGAGAACTGTAAGTTGGCGAGAGGTTTGGCATGAATACGGTATACGAGAAAAAAAAAAGAGTCCACTTGACCAGCTGGATCAGTGACGTGGATCTAACGTAATCCCACAGTATGCATCTTTGGGTTTGGCAACGCCCACGCCGAAATAGAGACAGCATGTACGTCACAGCATTCGAATGAACTGAAGGTCACGTATAATCGTGTTGGTGTACCCTGGATCACCTCTTTCACCATTTTGTGAATCTCGGCGAGTTAGCGGCTACAGAGTGCTTTCACTGTGGGTTATGTTGGTGCCTTGATTTTTGGTCGCACTGTCCGAGTTGCGATGAAAGTACTATGGGAAACAACAATACTATGAACGAGAGCTTTTGTAGAAAAAAAATCACAGCATATCTACGGGGTAAATGATGATGAGTAGGCGAAGCTCCGGAGAGAGTCATCAGAAAACCGTGAATCTTCCGTATAATTCGCTGAGTCGATCATCACTTAACGACGTGAGAAACGCTGTGCGTGTATGCCATGCCGTTTGGACCTCCCGCTTTTGTAGGGCAGGATCTTGGTAGCGGTGTCACGTAGCTTCACGGCACGCCAACAGTGAATGAATTTCATTACAGTGCACCCCCTAGCGTACGTCGCCGCCCCAAATCGAATAATTGCCTTCCACCAATAACACGTGCCGTATGTGACATCATTTCTATTACAACATCTTGCATCTTTCATTATCAACTACAGGTACCACCATCTAGTTTTTATAACATCTCGTATCTATTCATCAACTCCAAGTACCACCATCTAGTCAAACCTCCAAGTACCGCCATCTAGTTTTGTAACATCTCGCATCAATTTCTGCCATCTAGTGAACACTGCAAGAACTAAACTAGAGGTGGCTACTTACTACTACTACGACTGCATACCCCAGAGCTTGTACAAACCCACGCCTTAAGAAGCTTCACCCATAAAAAAGTTTTGTAGGCGAAACAAAAACGAAAGTTAAAAAAAGCAATCTGTCGCTTTTTTCATCCCTGTATATCTTGACGCGTACGGCTTGGTTGTGGTAAATACCCGCCACATTGCCTGACTGCTGACCCAAAGGCCATGGGATAGAATCCTGGCGACGGCGGCCACATGTTCATGGAGTTGAAATGCTTGAGGCCCATCTAGTATTTAGATTTAGGTACACGTTAGCGAACACAAGCTGGTCGAAATTTCCAAAGCTCTCAAACGGCGTCCTTTATAAGCATATGGTCGTTTGGAGACGTAAAGACCCAACATTTATATTATTGCTGTGGAGTGTGATAAAGAATTGCAGGGTCGGTTGTGCACCCGCCCGTAGGCAAAAGTAATTCATTGTGAATATTTTACCTTGCACGTTACTAGCATAACAGTGGTAGTCTCTTGAAACCGTGGCACGCTGCACTTCATATCACACGAATGAGGCTTTATTTTATTTCTTTAGTCGCGCTAATGCTGCCGAGGCGAAAGCAATAGAGACGCACTTTACATTTTTCTTAACACGAAAGTGTTTTATGCTGGGGTGCGCCAAGACTTTGGTGAAGTATTTTTGTCACGGAAATGGCGTCGAAAAATACGATGAGAAGGCAAAAAAAAACAGTTCCGTCAATGGGAGTGGAACTCATGACCTCTGAGTCCACGATATCAGATGCCGAGCACGTTATCTACTGCGACATGGTCACATTATTTGTACGCTTCAAAGTATGCTCTTTACATCTACCAAAGTTTCGTCACAGCATTCGCAGTAAAGTACAGTAATGCATCAAGACCATGACATCCGAGATTAGCTCCTTCAACGCGTCGTTTCTAAATTCCCGTCCCTTTCGGCTCGTTTCCGATAGGAGAACTGCAATTTTGTCTACGCCTCAACACACCCGCACCTGGTGACCTTACTCCTCGCGCCGGCGCCGCTCATAGCATCCAAACATACCAAAAATAGCTCTGCAACTATTGTCTGCAACCTCTGGAACGTGACTGTTTCGCCTGGATGTAGCTCCATGTTGCCCACCTACTCTAGCACCACGAATACCCGCGGCCAGTGAAAGTGAAGACGTGACGTGTGTTGTGTTTTATTCTAGTCGGGCTGTGGTGTACAATAGCCCCAACATGCCGCAACATGCATGCAACTAGGTGACCTTAGCCTCATTTCGGCGTTCAGTCAGTCATGCTCTTTCGACTGTCACATTGCTTTCTCTGGTCCCGCTGTCATCACCAGTCACCACACTAATCTATAACCACAAGGGTTTGTTTAATCGATAATGACAGACGTTAGTAGTCGGGATGAAAATAGATGCGTGTATGAGCTTCAGCATGGATACGTCCACGTTAAACGGTGCTATAGCTGTCAAACGCCAATATACACTACGCAAGCTCTCATATCAATGCACAATAAACAATAGGCTAATTCTCTAAGGACTCGTTTTACTTTCGTGTTTTTATCATTGCTATGACAGAGGGAGAAACCATCTTTTTTTACGTTAACACCGCAAAGACGACGCAAACGCGCAGATCGAAAGCTCGCGTGAAATTTTACGACTTCGTTTTGTTCATGCCAACTTCTGACTCAAAATTACGTTAGCAATAGGTGTAAGACTTTCTCCATAATGATCACTTCGTTTGGTGCTGTTCGCCTCCGCTATATAACAAGGCGTGTTAATGCTCCATATTTTTTTTTTCCCCGCCACAGTGGTTTAGTTGCTAAGGTACTCGGCTGCTGACCCGCAGGTCGCGGGATCGAATCCCGGCTGCGGCGGCTGCATTTCCGGTGGAGGCGGAAATGTTGTAGGCCCGTGTGCTCAGATTTGGGTGCACGTTAAAGAACCCCAGGTGGTCTAAATTTCCGGAGCCCTCCACTACGGCGTCTCTCATAATGATATATGGTGGTTTTGGGACGTTAAACCCCACATATCAATCAATGCTCCATATTTAACTAACCGCGTTCGACTACCGTTTTTTCTTGCGTACTACCAGCTGCGAAGTTTTTCCTGCCAGTGGCTACTTTTAGATAATATTGGCGTTGCTTGTTTACAGCTGCCATACTGTTTTCATTCAGCCTTTCTCCACTGGCTGTTTCATTCAGCTTGTATCATTTTCATATTTTGGCGTATCATTCCAGGTATACGGCTTTCGCATCGATGCATCGATAGGTAAATGTGACTGGTGATTTTTGTACATGGATACGTTGGACTGACATCAACGGCCCAGATTTATTACTATGAGAATTGCCTACTCGTGCTCCTCGGAAACTCAGCTTGAGGAATAAAGGATGTGATACGTACAGATTACAATTGGGGTGTGAACGAATTGTTATCTGTACCTATTTCTTCTAGTAAATAATGTTTGCGTGTACAATTAACTTCATCGTTCCCGTTCGGCATGTTGTTGCAGCTTACGTTAGAACATCATCGTCCCTAATTGCGCACTCTTATACTACAATACATTTGTGCTTCGCTGTCTGTTGACCAACCCCCCCCCCCCCTCCAAAAAAAATGAACTAAGTGTGAGTTGTGCGTAATGACTTGATTAGATATACCCGTGGACGAAAACATTGTTATTGATGGGGCATCCCACCTTCAGATGACGTAATTTTCTTTTCTAGCTTGTCCACTTTAACCATAATTGGAACAAGCTTGTTTGGTTCGCGTTAACGTCTACTCATATCCGCTATTATCTAATCAACACAACTTGCCCAAGCACGCTTTCTGAAGATAAAGTGCTAAATTATTCGAACAAGGAGCGAGCGAGTAAGTACTGCCGTTTAAACACCTGGCAGGCGTGAATGCAGGTTTCGCAAGCCTAACGCCGACAGCAAGTTAGCGCTCTCAAGTAATACCAACAGGAGCCAAGTCTTGGCCCAAAGTTAAGATGGTCTTCAGAGAAGAGGTTAACTTTAAATGAAACTCGCTCTCCGCACGAACTCGGAAGGATTGTGACTCGCAGGCTTTGCGAAAGTTTTACACGTTTCGAGGCTACCTGCGTGTGTCTGCAGTTCTCCCGAGCAGCGGAGATTTTCGCACGCCGAGATTGTTTCGTACGGCGGAAAAGCGCTGTTTGTCATCGCGAACGTCGCACGCTGAAACCACCGTGTCGGCGCTTAAGAAAATCTCCAAGAATGCCGTGCATATATATCCTAATATTTTGCAACAGCCGCTACGTTCTGATTAACGATACTCTGTCTTTGCGTTTCCATGAAGTCTTCCTCGGTAGAAGCGGAATCACTCTCCCGCGAGAGTCAGACAGGAAAGACGAACGCTTCTGAAAGAAACTATCAGATGCAGGTTCCTACGAAAAATTAAGAGAAAGCGACGCTTGGTTATCCAGAATCGTACAGTTTAAACCCCACTTATCAAGTTCGCAAAGACTATCTTAAAGAAGTTTACTAACTTTGCAAGCCGTATATAGCTAACTCGCTCGCTGAACCAGTCATTCTCGATCGATCTCCTTTTTTTTAAGTAAAGACTAACGACACCCAAATAATTGCAGGGCTCCCTGAATTAAGAACTTGCGTTCATTAGTGACTCATCCAATTTAGAAAGATAGACTTTTGGGTGAGTTGGTAAGTCATGATAAAAAAAAATAGGGCTAAAAACGTGAAACAAGACGAATAAAACTACAGGACAAGCGCATACCAAGAATATATTTTTTCGTGGTCATCCGGTTTATTATTCACTTGAGTGTCCATGCGGAGTTTCCAGTGGCTCTTTTGTTTTGCTCGTTTGCATGGACCCAGAAATTCATTAGACAGATTATGTTGCATGGCCACAGCAGTTGCACGGCCACAGCCTCCCATTGCGAATGGCTGGCAGGCTGCATCCGTACGGCTGATGCAGACGCGCAACTAAATAGGTCCATCCTTGCTCATAGTAGATGCACTTAATTAACTTTCCCTGACTCACTTCGTCGCTTCTAATTCATAAGCTTGTTGCTAAATGTACACAAACTCTGCTTCTCGTTCACTCTTTACCACCCCTTTCCATTGTAGCAAACGGGGTAGTAAAGCAGAGACATCATCTAGTTAACTTCTTTGTTTTTCCTTTGTGTTTCTCTCTCGCGTTATCTCTCATTGTCTCTCTCCCTTAATCAATGACTCACTCTTTTCCGTTAAAAAATTGCACTAAATCGCTCACTCATTTTCTCTTTCTCATAGATACTTTTTTCTCGCCATTAGACTTACCCATTTCGTTATTTATTGACATCATTCACTTATTCCCCTCATTTGGTCATGAACTAGTCATAACTTATTTCGCTAATTGACTCAGTCATCGCTGAACATACACTTAGAGGGATTGGTGCGAAGGCTCTGCCACAGTTGTGGTAATAATGCAGTGATGCACGCTTTGCAGGAACATTGTTGAATATCTACATTACAATATGCATTCCACGCAGAGGCTTTGCCGCACTAAGAGTCACTATGCGGCAGTGCACGCTTTACAGGAACAAAAAAAAAAAAGAAATTGCATTTGTCACTCGGAGTTTGACAACGTGAGAGTGTTGGGCGGAATTTTCAGCAGGAACAAGGTAAAACACGACACAACTATAATGAGAACTGCGAGACAAATGACGCACGCGTGATGCTTTGTTACTTCGCCCTTTGTTGCTGACAGATTCTCGGGCGCTCGACGTTGTGCGAGTCTCGGAATATTCGTCGCAGATACTCAGAGGAGCTCATGTAGTAAGAGTTTTGATGCAGCGGTGCGCAATTCACCAGAACAGCAACGACATGAAGATGACTGAAAAAAGGTGTTGTGTTTGTAACACTCGTTGCATGAGCTTTGCCGCAAGAAAGTGCATTCGAAAAGGGGGCTTCCAAGCTCTCATTTCACTTCTTTCCTCTACTATAAGTGCACGTGCATTTGTGTGCGAAGCATGGCGTTAGAACGTTATAGCGGTAAAATATTTGCATACGTAACCTAAAAACGTGGGAACCTTTGGACGTTATCTAAACAAGTAATGTCGATAATTACGAAAAGCATTCGTTGTTGAGTATGTATGGAAACATTTGCACCATAAAGCATGTAGTGTATTTTAGCCTGCCCTCTGAAGATCTAATGTGAACAAGTTATATTGTTTTCAGCTGTATTTTCAGCACAGGCTTCTGATATAAAAACTAAATCACCTGCTATGTCTCATCGCGACATTGTATTTAGGTTTGCACTCGAACATCGTCTATTTTTTCCACCATATGCTAATTTAATGCGCGCAATAAACCCCAGGGCTTTTAAGTAAAAGGCAGAGAGCCGTAATATCTAGGCGGCCTGGGTTTTCTATTATGGTTTTCTATTAGAGGTCGCAGGGTTGTGAAACCGCAAGCGATTTCACAACAAGGCGTTGTCAAATCGCTTGTGAAGGATGCAAAGAGAGTTTGCACACTCGAAGCCAGCGCTCGCACGTAGCTCCATTCGAGCTTTACCCAAACAAGGCCACTACAGCCATTGTGATGTAAAGAGAAGAAGGTCGAACTTATACCACGCGCTATCGACGTTTATACTAGTCCCTCAACGCGCCCTTTTATTTTACCGTCTGGTACAATGCTGAATTTCCTAATTTCCCGATGTAGCGGCGTGTTTAGACGATGTCAAAGGAGCGCGTACTATAAAGAGTGATTGCCTCCGACAAAAGCTAGCTCTGACGCAAACAGCGCCCTTTGTATACAAGAAGAGACGACGCTTGTTAAAACTGCCACCCACGTAACGAGATCTATCTATCTATCTATCTATCTATCTATCTATCTATCTATCTATCTATCTATCTATCTATCTATCTATCTATCTATCTATCTATCTATCTATCTATCTATCTATCTATCTATCTATCTATCTATCTATCTATCTATCTATCTATCTATCTATCTATCTATCTATCTATCTATCTATCTATCTATCTATCTATCTATCTATCTGTCTGTCTGTCTGTCTGTCTGTCTGTCTGTCTGTCTGTCTGTCTGTCTGTCTGTCTGTCTGTCTGTCTGTCTGTCTGTCTGTCTGTCTGTCTGTCTGTCTGTCTGTCTGTCTGTCTATCTATCTATCTATCTATCTATCTATCTATCTATCTATCTATCTATCTATCTATCTATCTATCTATCTATCTATCTATCTATCTATCTATCTATCTATCTATCTGTCTGTCTGTCTGTCTGTCTGTCTGTCTGTCTGTCTGTCTGTCTGTCTGTCTGTCTGTCTGTCTGTCTGTCTGTCTGTCTGTCTGTCTGTCTGTCTGTCTGTCTGTCTGTCTGTCTGTCTGTCTGTCTGTCTGTCTGTCTATCTATCTATCTATCTATCTGTCTATCTATCTATCTATCTATCTATCTATCTATCTATCTATCTATCTATCTATCTATCTATCTATCTATCTATCTGTCTATCTATCTATCTATCTATCTATCTGTCTATCTGTCTGTCTGTCTGTCTGTCTGTCTGTCTGTCTGTCTGTCTGTCTGTCTGTCTGTCTGTCTGTCTGTCTGTCTGTCTGTCTGTCAAGTCTGTTGTGCCTTGTCGCAACAGAACGACGCCTTCTGTCAGCGGAAGAAGGCTGGTAGCCAAATTCACGCGAAATCAATTATGCCACGTCGCGTTTTTGTGAGGCGCTCGCTCGTCCCTGACGCCACTAGATTGCATTCGCGGGACAAATTAAATGAGGCGAAATAAGAGGCCGACTTCGCATGGTGTGGGCTTCGTTTCGCCAACGCTCGCACTGTGGGCTTGGAAAAACCGACGCGTTGGCGCCAGTGACGCTCAACGATTGCTTTGGCAGCTGTTGTCCAGTTTGTTGACTGCGTGCGCATATGGATAGAGCGGAAAGATGCAATGGCGAAAATTTTGTGGTTGAGCTCCTAAGAATATAAATTGCGTATAATAATATCTGAAGTATTACGTATCGATACCACGGTATGATCATTAGCAACGCCGTAGTGGGATCCCCGGAAATTTCAGCCATCTCGTGTTCTTTACTGTGGACTGACATATCACAGTATTTGGGCCTCAACTGTTTTGCCGCTATTGAATTGCCACTGCAATAGCCGAGATCGAGCTCATGACCTTCTACTTATCAGGGGAGTACCCTAGCCTTTAAACCACCCCGGCGGGCGATAATTGTCGGTGTTTCGTGTTTAAAAACTAACGTATGTATAATGAAGGACGTTGCAGTGGAGGGCTCCGGAGAATTATACCACTTCGGGTCCTTTAACGTGCGCCTAACTTGTAAATACACGCTTCTCTAGTATTTCGTCTCCATCGTAATGGAGCTGCCGCGGCTGCCATTCGATGTCGCGACTCAGCACCATAACCAATGGACTAGCGCAGGGTCGTAGGCAGAAAATCGTAGGTAGGGGGGAGGGAGTATTCTTTGATAATGAGTGGGGTCCGAGCAAGGAGATATGGTCGAGTGCCGGTTCGGGCTGTATATGTCATGGCAAAAAATATAAGGGGGGCGGGGGGGGGGGGGGTCAAGGGCATGATGTTCTACTTTCTGCCTGCGCCATTGAACTATCATGTCAGCTCCTTCACAAGAGCAGTTGGTACGCGACTCAATTGTTGAAATGGAATGGCGTCACTGTTGGCCTTTTAATTCTCCATAACTGATATTAGCAAAGATTTTTTCCAAACTAAACAGCGTGTACCTTTTAACCACCGTCTTAGCTAGCTATCATTTTGCTAGTTCAGCCGGATTTGCTGTAGTTAGTTTACAGCAGCGAGGATAAGCTATCCTTGTGCGATGTGTTATGAATATCAACCAGAACACCCAGACATCAATAGTTATTATTTCGTGAGACTGAGGCTTAGCCAGTGCAAGACGACATTGGCGATCATGTTTATTCATTCCGTCGTTTGCCTTTCTGAAGTACATTTTAAGTGGGGAGTGTTAAGGGGAGGTTGCTTGTTAGCGTGCATTTCATTTTTGTTACAGTCAACCGTAGGCACTATTTGACCCATACGAATTAGATTTGCTTTTCATATTCCTTACTCGCGTGAGCTAGCAATTTGTTAGACTACCCCGCCTAGGACCAGCTCTTGTTCTTCGTCAAAAACCTAATATCGTTTTCCATTCCTATTACAGAATGTAAGCTAAAGAGGCCAATAAAGCACTACTTTCGAGAATATGAGATGTCTGAAAAGAACGTTTGTAAATAAACGTACAAGTTATACGTTCTCAAATTAGTTTTGAGAAAGTCTGCACCAGATCTATTGCGACGACTATAATATGGTGAAATAAAAAGTTGATTTTGACAAGTCACTGAGAAATTCATAGCCTCCTTTAAAAAAACATGAGCGATCCCTACCAATCAATGTATCCATCCGTAACGCAGTTTTCTGATTGAGGCTTGAGATGTTTCAAACTTAAGGGGGGTGGGGGTGGAAGGGGAGAGAGAATCAGTCGTTTCTATTTCATAAGCAACAACCTGAATAACAGTAGGGCTATGCATCACGCATAACCTGTGTCTTTATTAAACAATTCGCAACATAACGTTGTGTAAATATTTTTAGTTTTAGATGAAACATTCACATTCTGCTTCTTTAGTTTAGTGAGGTGTAATACAGTACAGCATATGCTGTACTACATGTACGATATAGCTGTTTACTGCCCTATATATATGTACTTAATATGATGCACAAGTATAGGCAATGCACTATAGCACGTGCAGCATATTCTGCATCAAGCATCTCGCCATTAAGTTTACGTTTTAAGAAGATGCAGCCAACAATAAATGTGGTGATTCATGGCAGTATATTCTTCATCGTGTCGGCACGTTACGCAAGCCATCGAATACGTGTGCGTCATCACGTTCGCTATTCTTAAAGAATGATTCGGAAGCTTCCCAAATCGGCCGTAAAAACTCGGTAATAACCTAAGTAGGCGTACGTCCTTAACTGAGTTCTTAGATGTGGGCGCCCACTGATTAGCTAAGCCCTCTTCGGAGGTGCCTTCTGAACCATCAGAGGCAAACGTCAACATTGCGTCATTGGCATCACAGCGTTTTGCGACATACCACCCACGTGTAGTTAAATGTCGGGCTCAGGTTGCGGGAAACGCAATGCCCTGCGTGGACTGCCTTATTCGTTAATTATGCAACAAAGCAGTGCGGGAAAACTTTTCTTGTTGACGAAGCCTGTTTTTCTAGGTTATGTGGTTAATGTCGCATGTCGACAAGATGTCGAAAAGGATACATGACGCGCACGCACGCACACACGCATACAATCTCACTCACTCACTTACTCACTCTCTGAAGAGCTGGAAAACTAAACGTTGTTAGGTTATGCGCAACAACCTGTATACATTGTGCTAGTCGCTTTCATTATTTTCTAGTGAAGCATACCTCGCAAATTCTCTTTAGTTATCACCGCATTATCAACAAACGTTTTGCATATGCTGAGTATTTGTTAATAAGGTCTTTTTTTCTAGTGTTTGAGGTTGATTGATGAAACGGGGGTTGGGGTGAAAGGCACCACGTACTCTCGTGTATCTTCAGGAAATGCGAAAGCTGTATCGAGGGGCCTTTTTACGTTCTAGAAAGTACCGTTTGCCATCCAGCCTTCTTCCCGTTTGAACATAATGTTAAAAGCCACTACGATAGCGGAAAATGACAGGGCACCCGCTGACTTAGGTTTACGTGCGCGTTAAAGAACCACAAGTGCCCAAATTTTCAGGCGACCTCCACTGTGGCGGGGCTGGTAATCGGATCGTGGCTCTGGCACGTGATACCCTGGGAAGTATTCTTACTAGCAAGCAATTTTATTTGCTGAAGTCAACGTCAAAAAAAGCATCAGTGCATGAAAGAAAGCAAAGCTACTGAGTGTGTCATTAATGTATATAGACGCCTCAAAAGGAAACGCGCCACACGTCACCGATAACTGGATTAAGACGAGCAAACTATTTAGAGCATGCCATAACAAGTGCATTGCGTTGAACAAGTGAACTTCCCCCAAAAAAACGATGATTGAAGGAACTTGCTACGCACACGTTCGCAATGTTTGTTCAGAGGATCCTTTGAAAGCCTCTTGCCGTCGAATCGCTCTGTCTCTTATCATTTGAATTTTTGATGACTGACTTTTAAAGCAGCCATAGACCTTCAGACGACGGTAATTCCCAACATTGCGAAGCGCCACCATTAGCCTTTCCTGGAAAAGTTGCGAGTCTAAAGTTTTACCTCCGTGGATTCGGCTGGTTCATAACTAACGTTTGCTTCCCTTAAAAAAAACCATAGAAAAATGGCAATTTTTTACCATCTATTTTTCTTCCTCAGCAAGACCTTCCACGTACTCCTGATTAAATTGTATTCTATTTTTCTCCCTCAGCAAGACCTTACACGTACTCTGGATTAAATTGTATTTGAGGCTCAACTTTTTTTGACATCAGCTTCTTTTCGTCTTTCACGTGCGCATTTGTGTGTGTGTGTGTGTGTGTGTGTGTGTGTGTGTGTGTGTGTGTGTGTGTGTGTGTGTGTGTGTGTGTGTGTGTGTGTGTGTGTGTGTGTGTGTGTGTGTGTGTGTGTGTGTGTGTGTGTGTGTGTGTGTGTGTGTGTGTGTGTGTGTGTGTGTGTGTGTGTGTGTGTGTGTGTGTGTGTGTGTGTGTGTGTGTGTGATTTTGTGTGAAACTCAGTGATTCCTAACACATCAAACGCAATACACAAAACAGTCGATTGCAATTTAAGAAGAACCATAAACTTCAGCTGCAAATCCACTGTGCGCTGGAACTTCATCTTTGTTACGAATTTGGACCGGCTGCGTATTGAAAAACAAACGTCCATCGTTTCAGTCTGAAATAAGCATCTCAAAGCAGGAATGGCAGAATGTGTGTTTAGAACAAAGTTGGCAACGATTTAGAGTACGAACTACTCAACTATGGGAGAGCATAAAAGCCGTCCCATGGGCCTAACACTCGCACAATCGCACTCTCACTTCAGCTTGCGCACCGTGGCCAATTAGAGATCACCGAGGAATGTTGCTGGATCTCTGGCAAAACTTGTCGGGACCTTTGAGTTCCCATGTAAGCTAAGCGAAACAACTGCGTACCCTGATGGTGAAATTCGACCACTTTTACCGTGCAGAAAGGCTTGACGTCATAATATAAACCAACGTAATTGAATGAACTATACATGCAAGTTAGTTTTGCGTGAAACAGTGTTTATTCTGAGAGAGCCCATCTTTATCTTTAATTTTTAACAGACTTCAAATGTGTGGGCTGAAGGGTGAAAGACGTCATCTGCGGATACACTATTGATCCGAAACCGATCGCGCTAGCTTGTTGAAGCGTTACTCACGTTAAAAATAAGGCAAAGAAACATTGAGTAGTAGAGACCAAAAAAAAAGCACTCAAAAGTGATTTATGGTTAAAATTCAGACAGTCTTGTCTCCGAGAGTTGCTGTATCAGCCACGAATCTTTGGTGAACATTTGGGAAACCACCGCGGTTCTTCTTTATAGCCTAATATATTTAACGAGCACGACACGATCGGAACAGGCGTGCACGCGTAAAACAATCGAGAGCGTTCCTTGAACAAAACCGCTTGCTGAGCCCCGCATCATTTTGGAGACGGTGTGGCAAACCAAGGCGCACCTCTGTATTAACCCGGCGTCCAATTAACGTTGCGGACATACGTATTCTTTCATAGTTACGGGGGAGCGTCGATTATGGCCAGCTGCGCACTCAATCTTCGATGGGAGCACGTCTTCGGGTGCTCGCATCAGGTAGCAAAAGAAGCAGACATAAAAGGAAGAAGAAAAGTAATTAAAGGATTTGAATACTCGGAGCGACGCAAGAGAGAGAGAGCTAAAGAGAAAAGCTGAAGGAATGAATCAAGGCAAAGAGAAAGAAGGAGAAGGGGAAACATTGAGATATAGTAGAAAGAACGAGAAAATGAGAGAGAGAGAGAGAGAGAGAGAGAGAGAGAGAGAGAGCAAAAGCTGATAAACGAAGGAATGAATAAGGGGAAAAAAAGAAGGGGTAGATAGAGAGTTGCTAGAAATTAGTAAATAAAGATAGCGAGATTTAGAGAATGGAGGAATGAATAGAGATATCAAGGAAAAGAAGGAAGGGAGAACAGATGAATAGAGAAATAATGGAGGGATTGGCAGAAGGTAACAGAGCAAGCAAGAGCGATCGAATGAATGGATCGATGAGAGAAAGGAGAAAGATTGGATAGAGAGAGACTCGAAACAAGTAAATATAGAAAGTAACAGTGAAGGAATGAAAAATTGAAGAAAGGAAAAGAAGGAACAAGGAAGGGTGAATAGATAAATAACAGAATGAAGAAAGGAAGGAAAGAAAGAGAACAAAACAGCAACAAACAGGAAGAAATGTTGGTCTCAATAGAAGACAGAAGAAATGAGAAAGGCTTCAAGAATAGAGTGAAAAAAATGAAAGAAGGGAATCAAAAAGAAAGAATCGGAAAACTGAATTAAAGAGAAAAAGCAAAGAAGGTGAATTGAAACGCAATAGGCGGAAGGAATGAAAGACGGGCAGCAAGAGAGAAAGAATCAAAAATTCATGAATGAATAACAAAAGTGCGGGAATGAAGCATTAGAAGAATGAAATAAGGATAAAAAATGTGGAAAACAGAAGATGGGCTGAGTGTAGAAATGTTGAAAAAACAAAACGAGCAAACATTGTGTATAGAATGAATAAACAAATATAAGAAAGAATCAAGGAAAAAAAGGAAAAAGGATGGTGCGGAGTTGCGAACAAAGAAAACGAAAGCAAGGAAAGAAGATAAAATAGGACATATAAAAGATGGAAAATAACAAAAAGTTGAAGTAAGAAATGAAAAAAAGTAGTGGTGATAAAATGAAAGAAAGAATCACAGAAATAAAAAAAAGAAAACAAGAAGGGAGGAGTTTGCCAAATAAACAAAAAAAAAAGAAATAAAGACAGAAGAAAAATGTAAAAACAGAGCTCTTTAGAAACGTAACAAAGCAACAAAAGAAGAAACGAATGAAATAACAGACTAATTAATAAAGGAAGAACTGAAGTAAGGTCAGAGAGATTGTGCATCAGAGCCAAACGCCAGCTGCTGAGTGACACTTACATAAGGTTCGTCACCGCATTAATAGGACGCGTCGCTATGAATCTGAATGAATCGCATGCCGGGCGTCTCATATCGGTGCAAATATAATTACTTCTCCGCACGTGGCGTTGCGAAAACGCGGGCAGAAAGTGATGAAAGCGACGCGTGGCGAAGCAGGCGAACATCAAACATCGCACGCGCCTGGGAGAGTACATCGGGAATGCCGGTGAAAACAGGAGTAAAGAAATTTATAGGGGAAGCGTTGTGGGAAGGACGACCATAGCACGCAACGATGAAGACCCTGAAGCGCGATCAGGGCGACATCATGCGTCAGCATCCCGGGCTTGATTAGCATTTGATGAAAGCGTGCCGCCGCGGAAGCTGCCCACGTGCGCGCCTTTGTATAAGCATAGCGCTGGGCAAACTTTCGACTGGAACGTTATGCGTATAGACAGGGTTAGCTTGATTTCGACGGGGATCCGGATGCTCGATGCGTCGCTACGTTCGTGCGCTTGTTGTATTCCTTGCACGTTCGCTCGGTTATTTGTGTACCCGCTTTCTCCACTTTCTCCGCGAGTGATGTAGCCGACATAATGCGTATTCTACGTCAGGCGAAGATTAAAATGCACGGAAAAAGAAACGATTAAGGCTTTCGTTCTGATTGCGATTGGCAAACGTTGGAAAAGAGTTTTTTTGTTTGTTTGTATGCGGGGTGAGTCGCTAGCATGCGTAACGCCCAATATAAATATAAGTTGGGCGTGGGTGCGTCTATATGGGAGTCGCCGAAATAGGGTTTGCACAGATGATATCGAGGGAGTGCCCAATGCCGCGTAAACGGTACGTGTATCGGTTTTTAACGAGCTGCACATGGAAGAGAGTGCGGCAGCGAGACACTCGCTAAGCGATCTGTACGGCGTTGTGACTTGTAAGGAAACGTCCTGTGTGTGTTCCGTTCTATATTTTGAAAGACGGGCGTTGCTGATAACGTATTCTGCTTCGCTAAGTGCGATGTGCACCTCGTTTTAGGCGCTGGTGTGACGTTAAATGTAGTGTTGAAGAGTTGTAAGTTTTAGAACACACGAAGCAACGTTGCTCTGGCTACCGTTAGACGTGGAAGTATTCGAGCCACTCTACTCCTATTCTGACACAGTGTTCGAGTTTGCCGCTTTTAAATATGCCGGGGTCTCATACAACGTTCGTATGCTGTGTAATAATAATTTCGTATGAAAGCATCCGCAGATGACAAATAAATGCATATAGCGGCGCCTTCAAAATCACAACGAAGGGGTTAAAATGGCTGCCTTCTTACTACAAAGGCACGAAGTTTAAATATGACTGGTAAATAGGAAGAAAGGCTCTAAAGAAAAGAAAGAAAAACAAATGAGCTTATGAGTGATCACAATTGCAAAAGTTCTCAGACGAAATAGACCACGCGGGTAAGTTCCAATATCTCTCTAACGCTAAGTCACTACTTCACGAAAACAGTATATTAACTGTATCTGGGCTAGTTAAATATAACCTTGGTATATACATGTATAGAACTATAAATAACCAACTTCCACACTTTACTACCATTCTCTCAAATAACAATGTCACAAGGTTTGCCCTTAACAATAACTTTCTACTGCCAAAAGTTCGCACCAATGATGGCAAATAAACCATTCATTTTTCTGGATTTTTTTTTTCGAATAGTTTACCTTCCGACATTGAAGTATGGCATTCCCTGAAGGTAAATAAATAGAAGTTAAAAATCATATCCCGTCAACTAACTAGCCTGTTTTGCTGTTTCTTAATTGATTCCTGTTCATTGGGAGTTGTGTTCTGTAATCACTTGTCATTGAAGTTAGCGAGTTATTCTTGCTTTTAAATTGTTTCTGTGAGATTACAAGGGTATATTCTTACTTTATTTGTTTCAATTGCACTTTACTGTAGCTCTGTCTCCCTGCTATGTACATCACAATTATTCTCAATTCTACATTGTACAAGAGGTCCCCTTGCAGTCTCTGACTATGGGACCTCTTTCTGTATATCATCCACATGTATTCTTCTTCATTTAGCACAATAAAACCTTCTATTGTGTTCTGTTCAATCGGGTTGCGCAAAATATTTGAATGCGCATATCCGAATATTCGTATATGCGGTGAAAAATGTGAATATTCGGAGATACACGAACTACTGGCAGTCATATACTTCGACAAAAAGCATCCACGTCTCGCTACTACGTACTTAGGAGGTGTCGGGCTTTCGTTTGTGCTGTGTCGTAGTTTACGGCATACCCGAACAGAGCTTCTTACGGGCAGTAATGTCGAGGACGCATTACATACAAATGCGACGACATTGCCGGCTCAGAGATCCATCGCTCCTGGCGACGTCAAGCGGATTTGGTAAGTGTGCACGCATATTCCGGCCTCCCTCCTGGACCAATGGTCTGTCAACAGAGGATTCGGCTTGTAATGACGTAAATGCGGGGTCATCTGTTGATGACGAGACGGCTCTGCGAGCGTTCATCCGAGCTTACTAACACCAAAAGACAGACGTGTGTTCGTTATGTAAATAAAAGACAAAATGAACGGCATAAAAATAAAGGGAAGGCACACGTGCAGCGAAGGATGAAGAAAAGGACAGTCGCTGCCAAAGCCCTGTTCGCGAGGCTCAGGGACAGTGTGGCTCCTCTTTTCAAAGCGGCGACCCGCGCAATGCGCGAAGGACACACAATCCGCACAGACAGATGGGAGAACGATTGCGAAAGCCCCCGGTCATTCGTCGCCGCTCGCAGTCCGCCTATTATGAACTGTCCGGCCCAATTAGTGACCGCATCGTGGAGCTTCCCTCACCTTCTACCCTCTTCACCCTCTTCTTCCACCAGCACCTTTCAGTCTCTTCTTCCACCAGCGCCGGCTGTCCTGGCTTCGCAGATCCACCCTCCTCACTTTGGTCTTCATTTGTGTTTCATTGTCTTCATCTCTCTCTCTTCCTCGTGTGTTTTCTTTTTGTCTTTGTGTTAGGTTTGAATACAGTCTCAAGGGCCGACCCTCAATTATCGCTAAGGGCTTGCTCTTCGCGCCTTCGACGGTGACGATGACCCGTGCAGGCGGAAAGATGGCGGATTCCGTTATCGCGAAGTAAAAGTGAATTGTGGTTGGCGGGGGCAAAGCCTTAGAGTCCTTATTAAATAAAAATGTCCGCGTTGATTTCATGTTGAGGAACGCAAAAAAAATCGACATCTTGTGGTGGCAACCTGAGTATCTTGCTCTGGACCACAATATATTTGTACTCACTCACTTACCATGTGACGTCACATGCCACACCACAAACATTTGTGACTTCATCGTGACGTCAGTGCAGCGCCAAATAACGGGGCATTACTGATGACGTCACACATCACGTAGCAGCTTAGTAAAATGGGGGCTGATTGCGGATGCAATGTAAAAGCAGATCAGCTGCAGCGATTTTTCGGATGTGACCTAGGTGATAAAAAAAAGGTACACTTCACCATCAAGTCTTTTCAGGCGTATGTATAAGGTGCCTTATTTGTGAGTATTTTATTGTGATAGCAATTATATCAACAGTCTCAACGGTTTTTTGCCATGTACATCGCCGTCAGCGTCATCGCACGTATAAAGTCCGCATTGATAAGGTCCCCCAGCGTGCTGTACGTTCTACTCTTGAGCAATAGACCGTGAGCGGGGGTGGCGAACACGACTGAAGCGGGATAAAGGAGTCGGTTTATTTCCATCTCTCCGAAATGCCTGCGAAAATATACCCCCCCCCCCTTTCTGTTGGGCCTGTGGACAGATGCTCAAGAACAGAGGAAATGTCCCACCTGTCCCTGACTAGCGTGAAAAAGAAATGGCCCTGTATCTGCATGTTAATTTACAAATGTCGTCGAAAGACGATAGTCTTGCGTGTGGAGAGAGTGAACAAAACATTTATTTGATGTTCTGCGCAAGAAAATTGGTGGATGGTATTCTGGAGGCGCTCCGTTAGAGTGCCTCGAGCGTGCAGCGGAGGCTAACAAGCGCATCAAGTCACGTCACACGTGAGACATGAGTGACATCTGGCAGATTCCTTTGAAAACGAAGCGCGTGGCTCTGAGACGCGTGCGTGCCCGTCTCAGATGTGATAAGGTGTAGAACGCAAGGCGACGGGTAGGTGCCACCACCGTCTCGTCTTAGCGAAGCGCTGGAAACACTCTCCTTTTCGTGCAAGCGTTGCATAGTCAGCACAGCGTGATAAGCGCTACGGTTCTTAAATTTATCCATTTATGCCTTTTCTAGTAAAAGACGCACATGCAGGATATATACGTGCTTTTTAATTGACAATTGCACAAGTATGAACGCTGAATCTTGAGCAACATTGGTGGGTGCTGCGGATGGGGTCGGCCGTTTCAAGTATCCGGTGCCGTTAAGAGTAGACAAACATACAAATGTATAGACATACATACATACATACATACATACATACATACATACATACATACATACATACATACATACATACATACATACATACATACATACATACATACATACATACATACATACATACATACATACATACATACATACATACATACATACATACGGACAGACAGACAGACTCTGGCGATATTGTATATGCGATCTTTTGTCTAATATTCGTTCTTACTGCTCCGAGTAGCTCAGTGCGACCTGAATCTTCTTCGCAAGGCGACGTTCAGCAAATGTTCACCACCTTTACACTTTTTTTGTTATGAGCTTCATCACCCCCCCCCCCCCCGCATTTTGTGATTTTGTGGGGAGACTTGACTACGATTCCACCCTTCAGTTGGCCGAGCTAAGCACGGCGCCGCCATTCGACCTAAAGTGACCAGCTTTTTTTAGATCGCTTTCTCTCAACGTTTCATTTCGACGTGATGGATGAATGCATGGATGTATCTGGCTGCGCCCTTTAGATGAGGTAAGGTCCATAGATGAAACAAGTTTCCAAGGTAGCGACACCTTTCCCTTTCCTCTTCGTATATGTTCCTGAAGCGCCCCCTAGAAGGTTTAAAACTTTCATCCAAAAGCGAATGTTTGTGTTCCGTTGCTACGGTGAATAGATGTAAATAAAACAAAATAAAACAAAATAAGACGTAGAATAAACAGTTACCTTTACAAACATAAACGGCACAACACAAGAGCAAGCAGGATGTGCGTTACTCAACCGGCAACGTCGTGCAGTTCTATACTTTACACCACTAGCCATGGCGTCTCGCGTAGTACATTTTAGTTCCACGGCCGCGGTATTTCGTCCAGTTCTAACTAGTCCACTTCTCCGATTGTGTTTTTTTTCGTGCTGTGACACAGTGAACGTGCTTCTTGGTGGATCCTGTAAGTGGCCACAGGGCGTGACGTTGTGACGATTGATTACAACCGGCTTGTGCACACGCAAGAAAAAAAAAACTACGACCAGACTGGTACGAACACTCGTCCAGCAGCCCTGCGATGGCGTTTTTTTTTTTAAATGTGCCCATTTGGACAATCGTGATGCCAAAAGATTCTGATGCGGTGCTGGGAACTTCCTGAAAAGTGAGAGTTCTACTGGTGAGGTGTCTCGAAGCAGCGCGTTTCGGCTCAAGCGGGAACTGGTCAAGAGTGAAATGTTTCTGAAGGTGCGTTGATTACAACCTACAGCTGCTCTGTATACGTGCATACCCACATGTATTTGTGCCAACTGGCATGCACTAAACACGCATTAGACGCGCGCCTGGCGTTTCAATAAAAACCGACAAGTGAACTCGCTTCGCAGATCCGCGTCGACATACGTTGACGGAGTTGCACGAAAGCATTCGCGTGAAATGGTTCATAGTTGCACTTCATGGTGCGCTTCATCTCGGAAAGCACGAGGTAAGTTGAAGAGAGCGAAACCATTTTCTGTTTACGGCAACGCAGCATTGCTGAAAAACGCAGATGTTGCATTGAACGAGCATGGCGAAACAATCTTGGTCGACTTAGCGCACACCGAAACGCTCCTCCTCTTCAGTTTATGTTCTGGCTACGATTTTGTCTTTCGTCACGGCGAGAATCCGGCTGGAGCCATATGCGCATGCGTACTCGTTTTGAACCTTTTGCATAATAATAAATGACACCACCAGCCATTTGCAAGATCACGTGCAAGTAATGTACCAATTACAGACGCGGATGGCAGAGAAAAAGAGGAGTAATCGAGAGAGTGAGGAGGACGGCTCGAGAACAATGAGTGACGCTACCTTGTTTCATCTAGGGACCTTAAGATGGGGCGGTGGCTCACGCCACCTATCCATAACGTTAAGTACTATTACTATGTGCTAAGGATTGAATTTCACTCGCGCCTTGATTGTAGCCACCAATCAGCCAGCCTCCTCCTGGTTATTTCTACCCGTTTAAAGTCTATTTTGCTTTCACTGTCCCTAAACCCATTGCTCTGAAAAATTCCGCGCCATTATCTTGGACTATAGGGTGGAGCCTTTTACAGAGGAAGTCGACGGGAGCGCCCTCTGTAAGCAGGACGAGTCACTGCACATCTGCGACAATCTGCTGCGATTATCTAGAAACGCAGCGTCATCTTCAGTCGAGCATCGGCGCAGTGTTCAACTCTTGTCAAGTGATGGATGATTATAATTCCGGTCGAGGAGCGTTTGTGAAAATACGTAGGTAAGTGGTTCTCACGGAATGGTGCCCGCCTGCCGCTCGTAGGGGTTGATTAGTTTTGCCGAGGTGCAAATCTGCCATCGAGATTCTCGAGATAAAGTAGAGCACCGAGTGAAGCGGCGTTTTCTAGTATACCACTGTGCTTGCTTGTTTGCTGGCGTGCTTCGTCGTCGTTCACTTTCCCCTACACAGCTTTTACGCCAGAGGTGAAGAGAAGGAATGTGACAGCCGCGCTGAGAAATAATCAACCGGTTTTCACGTGTTCCAGTGAGTGATCTACCAAATGAACTTGTTTGCATGAACAGATCTTACTACGGTTTCGCGGGTGCGCGCTTCAGAACGTGTGCACGTTGTTGGCGTGTGCGATCATGGAACTCTCGACGAAACTACGAGGAGGGTACGTGTGTGGGTCAGCCTTTTACCGAAACAAACACTCTAATATAGCAGCGTCAGAAAGCCATGAGAGCACGCGTGCAGATGCTGGAGTTGACATTCGTTTTAAGTGCCGGTATTTTGACGTTTTGTATCCTGTTTGTGGATACCATAGTTGAAATCAAGAAGAAGAAATGGACATGGGCCGGGCATGTAGCACGTAGACGTGATAACCACTGGTCATTAAGGTTAACTAACTGGATTCCTATACAAGGCAAGTGGGTTAGGGGGAGACAGGAGGTTAGGTGGGCAGATGAGATTAAGAAGTTTGCGGGTATAAATTGACAGCAGCAAGCGCAGGATCGGGTTGACTGGCGGAACATGGGAAAGGCCTTTGTCCTGCAGTGGATGTAGTCAGGCTGTCGATGATGATGTGGATGAGAGTTTGCGCAACCTCCCCAACCCCCTCCCCCGAAAAAAAATATGAACGCGAAAGAAGAGAGCCCGGACAGGTGCAGACTAACAACTTTGAATGATTAAAAAAAAACACATATAAGGAAAAGTGCATGTTATTTTTGCTTCTTTATTGGGATTTTTTTTTAAATTTATACCTGTGTTGTCAGTCTGCGCCTGCCCGGGCTCTCTTCCTTCGTGTTCGCGCACATGTTCTTTGTCTTTTCTTTTGCAAATTCTAATCCAGAATGCAATACCAACTCACCCAACGCTCACTTCTTCTAAGCTGCATGCTCTTTTTCGAGTGCTGGATGACATTTTTGTTTCTAATATACGTATGGTTGTAGGCCGTGAAACCGTACGCTTGTAGGCGTACAATTGTAGGAGGCGAGCCCCCTGCATTTGTAACACTGGGTAGAGGGACCAGGACGGTGGCTGCCTCCCCCTCTCCCTCTATCATTTAATGCTTCTTCTTTGCACTGCGTCCTAACAGTAGGGCCTCAGTGAGTCGGGGGGAGGGGGGCGGCTGGCTGGTGTGTGCCCTCCTCTCTTACCAACCCGAAACGAAGGAACTTACGCTTGTATATACAGACGGTTATCAATTTCAGTCATCAAAGCAACGGTGCCCGCATTCACACTGGAACATTTTAAAAGAAATGTACGTGAGACCCGAGTTATCTTTCTGTTCTTGCTTTTTTGTTGGGGAGGGGGGGGGGGGGAGGTTGTTCTCCTGTTTTTCTACGATACGTCGACAATCGTCTTCAGACCAGACGTGACCGCTGTCCCTGCGAAAACATCGATCCCGCTACAAAGCGGAGTGCGGTGAACTGGAGCGTGAACGACGCGCTTTGCCGCGATTCACGAAAGCGATCGATGTTATTCTTCAGCCCACAGCACGCCTCATTTGGTGGGCGTTTTCTACGTAGTCCTCGAGCGTCGCTTTGCTGTCCTTTGCACTGCAGTTTGCTTCTAGGCAAGCGCGATACGGATCGATACATTAGAGCGGCACCGGTGGCTGTAAATCACTAACGCCTGTCGCGATGAAACGGAATATACGGGGAAAAAAGACAGAGTGCATTTCGGTTGTTGATGGCGCGTGCGCGAGATCATTGCTAGCGGTTGTTCTGGGATGCTCACATTTCTAAATTGTTGTGTCCACTCTCAGGTGTTCGCGACAGTGAACCGCGGGATGCATGTCACTCAGTACAGGCAAAACACTCTTGCGAGCGAGTAATGCGTTCAAGCAAAGCCACTGCACTGTACCAATGAACAGACATTTGCGATATCAGAGCTCCCGGAACCGGAAGTCAGGACATCGGTATAGCGGTGATTACGAATACGGATTAGACTGCGTTTATTCACGCGCAGCGGTCGCCTTAGCGATACCCAAGAATTATTCGGCGATGTGGTATCAGAGGTACACATTTGGCACGATTGTCCTCAATGTCGTTCCGACTGCATTGGTTTCTACCGATCGGTTTATTTCAAGTAAGGCGACCCTCCACAAAACGCTATTCGTAAACCTGAGAGGACGTTGGTAGTTTAGACGCTGCTCTGTTCCCACATTTCGTGGGGCTAATTTCGCGCGAGAGACAAGAAAATTAAAGGGGATAACAGTATCGCGATCCACTGGAAGAAATGTTCGGTTTGCTAGCTTACACTGTGGAAAGCAAAAATGGGGGAGATGGCAAGTGGGATTGAACAAGGATGCATGCACGGAACCACTTCTGCTTACAGCACCGGATTACGTTTCTCATTACTGCAGTCGTTCATGTAGGTACGTCTGAGTTTGAGTTTATTTAACCACGTGACAAGTACACGAAAATACACTGTATACGTGGTTTGGTGCGAAGGGAAAAAAGCTGCATTTCACAGCTTGACTGGCCCCTTCACTTAAAAGCCCCATAAAACAACCTATAAGTACACAGGAACAAAAAGCGAGCGAGTTATTCTCTCCCGGCTCTTCGGCACAATTCGGGACTTCAAAAGTACGTTCTTGTGAGGTAATAAAGGAATGATATTTCGATTGGCCAGTGTACGAGGAATACCAGGTGGCGGCAATGTCTTCTACGCTGCTGTGGCGCTGGCTCGTTCGTCCTTGTCTCTGATGAATACCGTAAATGATCCGACAATTGCACTTCGTTTCGTGCGTCTTCTGCTGCGCAACCTGAGGTAACAGCGTGTAGTGGAAAAGCGCGAAATTCTGGTTGGCTGAGCACTTGTTTGCTGTCGCTGTCCACGTGTTGTGTGATGAGAAAAATTAACACCGTTTCCCGTTCAAGGGGACCACGACGCAATGCGGAGCTGCCTGGAGGTGTGCACACCGACCGAAACGGGGCCGACAACGTAGAGGCGCTCTGTCTCGCGGAAACATTGAACGCGTTTCTACGGGAAGCGTAGGACGGCGGAGCATAGGGGAGGAGCGGGAGGGGCGCACATGTGCTGTAAGAATGGTCCCACCACACACTGGACTGAGCTCGACCCTAACTCCCGTATTCACAAACGCTCCTCGACTCGACTTTCAGTCTTCCCTTGACAAAGTTGGGCAGTGTACCACAGCTCGGCTGAAAGTTACGCTAAGCTAGTCAAGAATCGTAGAAGATCATCCCCTGATATGCAGTGACTTGCCGTTCATAAAGATGGCGCTCCCATCGGCTCTCTCAAGTGAAGGTGAATCGTTGAGTGAAGGGACGTTCCAGAATACGGTGGTAAGACGCTTCGGATCTAATAAGTGGCGAGAAAGGGTGAAGGCAAGATAGAAACGACGCTTTCCTCTTTCTGTTCGTAGCGCTTTGGGGGCCCTTTAACGGAACAGCAATGACACATTCCTAGCGTTCTTTCAGCAACAACCGAATCTCGCAGAGTGCGGTGACTGGGGCTCGTCAGGTAGACGGAATGGAGAAACTACACTGTGCGTGAGCCCTCCTCTGTTCGTCGATAAGGAAACCATGCACGACGTCGGTGCTAATGGAAGGATTACGGAAAGAACAAGGGGGCCTCAAGATGTGCGAGCCATTCTTCCTTATCTCGGAGGAGCAAGCGGTCAGCTTTTCGAGAACACGGTGACGCGTGTGCCTTTCGGGGCGCTGCACAGTTTAGCTCAGACCACGGGCGACCTGAGATGATGAAAAAAAAAGGGCAGATCCCACGTACAGTGGGAATCGATGATATGCGAAGTACAAATGAGAAATGTTGATATGTCACTTTACAATCAGCGAAGCGTTACGAGGTGGAGGTAAATGATGCCGTACATGACTTCCGTGTCATGATTATCATGTTTGGACGTGTCGTTAACCTTTGTCATCTATTCACGTCACGTGATATCAAATTTAGTATACGTGGAGCTAGCAAAACGGCCACGAGCATGCTATGAGCGTGGTATATTGTCATATTCTTACATGACACGCATGCCAGGATTATCATGTTTGCACCAGTCGTATATTTCGTCATCCATTGACGTCACGTAACACCGAATCCGGTATATGTGGAGCTCGCAAAATGGCCACGAGCGCATCATGAAGAGCCCTATAAACTTCAATGTAGCGTTGACGTGTGCGCACGCTGGGTACAGCGATGCTACGTTAGCAAAACGCGAGCACTCTACAGTCTGACGCCTGGCGCGACCAGCGTCCTTCGGCGCGGCTCGACGGCAAACGGCGCGAAATGCGACACGCTGTATTTGGCGCCTGATCACCGATCCTTTGTGAATTTTTTTTCATTAAAGTAAAGTTGTTTCTCTCTCTTTTTTGGCGCCAATGCGGTACCCAGATGGCCCTGCGTCTGTCTTTTTTCGAGACGGAGTGACGCCGGAAGCGCTGGAACGTGCCTGCGTCCAAGCAACACAGTGCGGCGCGCGCCTGGGAGTATATGGCAGGAACGGCGCCTGGCGTGGTAACGCCGGCGTGACGCGACGAAATGAACGCCAACGAGCACGCGCACCACGTCACGTCGAAATGTATTGGCGCCTTGACTTTGGCATGTAGTCATCTTCTCACATGACACGCATCTCACGATTATCGTGTTTGCACCAGTCACCTACCTTCATCATCCATTGACGTCACGTAATACCAAATTTGGTATAGGGGAAACTAGCTAAACGGCCGCGAGCACATCATCAGTGTGGCATGTAGTCATGTTACATGACACGCATGTCGTGATTATCATGCTTGGATGTGTCATTTACATATGTCGTCCATTCGCATGGCGTACTACCGTGTTTAGTACACGTGAAACTAGTGAAACGGCCGCGAGCGTATCATGAGCGTAGCATGTAGTCATGTTGTTACATGACACGCATCTCATGATTATCACGTTTGCATCAGTCACATACTTTCGTCATCTATTCACGTACTGTAATACCAAATTTGCTATATGTGACGTTAGCGAAACGGCCGCAAGTGCTTGATGAGTGTAGCATGTAGTCGTGTTGTAACAGACTCGCATGCCATGATTTTTTATGTTAGGGTCTGTCGCTTGTGTTCGCCATGCAATCATGCCATACCATACCAGTTTTGCAACATGCCATGTGAACGAAACCACCCCAAGAGCTTAAAGACCGTGAAATGTAAATCATGGCATTCATGACATACATGTCATGATTTTCATGTTATGACAAGTCATATTTCTGCTACAGTCATGTTATCAAATACCAAGTTTGGTATTGATACCATTATTGAAACGGCCTGAAGAGTTAAAAGTCGTAGGCAGATAGATAGATAGATAGATAGATAGATAGATAGATAGATAGATAGATAGATAGATAGATAGATAGATAGATAGATAGATAGATAGATAGATAGATAGATAGATAGATAGATACGCCCAAAATCGCCGGAGTTCGCTAAGAAAGTTCGCATGTAAAAGTCACTGCTTTGCCGCAAAGGCGAAGCAGTGAACGCGGTAGCAACCAATTGGAAGGTTACGAGCGGAATGGAAAGCAGATCGAAACTTGCTCCGCGTTTCTCACGCACAAAACATACTCACAGGTACGTATTCACGCGAATAAGCGTCTTAAATGTTACTTCG
The DNA here is from genome assembly GCF_043290135.1 of Rhipicephalus microplus. Taxonomy (NCBI): domain Eukaryota; kingdom Metazoa; phylum Arthropoda; class Arachnida; order Ixodida; family Ixodidae; genus Rhipicephalus; species Rhipicephalus microplus. The sequence continues at coordinate 58,801,958 of NC_134708.1, forward strand.
CTGTGTCTGAAAAGTGCGAGCTTTTCGCAAACGGAGACTGCAACGATTGCAGTGACGTTTGTGCCGCCGGTAACTACAACAGAATCGTTCCATGTAAAGCCCGAAGCCAGCCAAGACGTACGATCTACCCCTCCTTTCCACCGCGAGATAAGGGCGTGCGAGGGAGCGTCAATCCCTTCCACTAAGCGGGGCAAAGTACACAGTTCCCCCCGAGATGCCCGTCAGCAGCGGTAAGTGGTAGATATAAATAGCTTTCCGCTAGAACGGTGAAGAACATGCTCCTCGGGGGCTCATTGGTTAAGGCCTCGCTTTCACGACACAGAGGTCCCGCGATCAATTCCGCGCACCAGAGTGTATTTCTGTTTTTTTTCCTTGCGTTTTCATATATATAGATACATATACATATACGGTGAGTGATGGCGACGGCGACGCCGACGCCAGCGGCAAAATCTAGCCGAGAGTGTTCGTATAATTGCTATCGCAATAAAATTGACGATGATTTGGACATATGAGGCGTGTATATGAGTATAGCTATAATATCCTGAGTGACATCCCACGCGAACACATGCGCGTAAACAAACCACACAGATAAATCTTACAGACATCTATCAGTGTTTATTTTGTGCTTACTTGCGAGAGTAATGCGTTAGAATACGGGGGAAAGGGCGATCAACTCTGGGCTCTTTATAAGCTGCGCTTCCGACGGCGATACAGGCCTCGCCTTTCGGTGATGCGCGCATGAGATGAAATTCACAGAGCTGACTGTTTTCACAGTGGCGAATCTATTCACTTACGGGAAGCCAATAAGAATAATTTTAATCACGACGACCAAAACATCTTCCTTTCAGAGCACTACCACGCTTCATCGGTGAATAGTTTAGAACACTGGCGTATGTGCGAGTTGCTTATGTTACGTAACACTATTCACAAATCTTTTCGCAATGTTACACCCAGTTCTTGCATCATGTCATACTGCCTATGTGACGCGCCGCTGCAAATCTTTTAAACATTTTGCCACTCAGATCATCTGTTAATTTTAGAAATATTTTTTTCTCGTGCACAACTTCCAATTTAGAGTAATCTTGACAATTGCTTGAGACAAGTACCAGATCCACAGTTTGTGAAACAAGTGTCGAATTGTGTGTCTTGATATTTTCATTTTTGTAGTCTTTTCGTGCGTTTCTTGTAACCACTCCTACAAAGTCTCAAACGTGAGGGAGCATTACCTGTAAACAAATATTCTAGGAAACTTTCAAGCACCCATGTTACGCACACAGACCTCTCTGCGTGGCACAGTTCAGTTGCCCACCTATAATCAGTTAATCAGTCTGTCGAGAGAACAAAGACGTTGCAAACGGAGCCCGCAAGGAATGGGGATCGCGTCCTGCTTTTTATATGGTGAAGCTAAAGCGTCTTCAAGATTACTTTACTTGCGTAGCAAGTAGAGTAAACTACTTTACTCAAGTTACTCAAGTTTACCTTACTGGCGTAGCAAGTAAAATAAACTTGAGTAAACTTGAGTAAACGCTTAGTGGCGTAGCAAGTAAAGTAAACTTGAGGAAGCTTTAGAAAAAAAAAACTTGAGGACGCTTTAGGAAAAAAAGAAGCTCCTATTATAATTATGCTCACCGACGATATTGATATAACTTTTCATATAATCTCTAAGTCTTTGATGGTCTTCATTTTATATGACGCTAGAACTTATCGGCTCAGTACGCAAAAGTGAGCACTCACTCAAGCATCTTTCATCGCAAAAGCCGTGACATACAGCATGCTGTATACGGCTGTTTTTCTTTTTTTTAGGTGTCGTCGCCCTACAAAGTAGGCTTATAATGAGCCTCCTGCGTTTATAACACAAATTGCCGAACCACGCGTTCCGGCTTTCTTGCGGCTTCGCTAGCACGCAGTCAGACGTTTAATTCTGTTTTGCGGTCGTTTCAAGGAAGCCCTGCGTGGTTGAATTCGTTTCGACTGGAAGCCACAGAGCTGTAACCGACGCCCCATTATATGAATCGCGGCACGTTTTTTTTTTTATTCAAGCAATGATAGAATTTCATCACAAGCGTCGCTGGCGTTGTATGTGCGACCGCAAAAAATGATAAACGAATAAATCAAGAGTATGCCTTTGCTATCACGAAGAGGGAGAGAGAGAATTATTTCAATGGGAAGCCGGAGAGGTTTGCCTGGTTTTTCACCTGACAGGCTACTCTAGTTACTGGGTGATGACAATGATATATACAATGATAAACACACAACACATACAGGTGCATACACGCATAACAGTCACATAACACATAAAGCCGCTCACGCGCACTGCACTATTTACAACGTTTCGTTCAAGCCTGTGGCCCGTAAGAGTGTCAGTAGCTTTTCGTAGAGTCTAACGCACTGGAGGTGTTCTGCCATGGACATAGAATATTTTCCAACTCCAAGTTTGTGTCCTGTTGTATTTTTAAGGCCAGCTTCAGAGACTGTCTCTCTGATGCGAATTTCGTGCTATAACGAAGAACAATGACCAGCGCAGCAGAGGGCAAGTCTCAACTAAGTCGTGCAGAGCTCTACTCGCGGGAAACTTTTCTTGGAAATGAAGGGAAAGCTACGGCGGGTAGAGCTCCTGCGCATGCGCTCTTACGCGGAGTAGTCCGGTAGGGCGCGCGTTTCGCACCGCTGTGGAAAGCAGTGGCTGCGTAGAATCAGTGTTTCGTATCGACGCAGACTTAGCGTTCGCGGTACAGGTATAAGGCGCGCGCGCTTACTGTCGTGTGCAAAAACGCAAAGTAACAACGTATCAAGCAAAAAGATACGAAATTTTCACTATACTCGGCGACAGCTTTTCTTGACAGCACTGTGGAAGCTATAGAGCCGGACCGCCTGCATGCGCGCGCGCCAGGAAATAGTACCTATTTTATTTTCTGATTCTAATAGCAACTTGGCCCGAATAAATAAAACTTTCTTCATTCTAAGGATAGAACAAGTATGGGACGCTGTTCATGGAAAACAAGTTATCGTGAGCCCTAGTTTTTTTTTTATTTCTTGGATGGCACCACGTTTTCCGCACGCCGGCTGCGTCTGCTGCTTGCTCTTACAGCGGCAAGCACAGCATCGGCCGTGGAAAAGCTGCTCATCGTTGGGACGCGCCGTCTTTTATACATCACGCATCGAACTTTCCAGCCTTATCACTGGTGGCCGCGCAAGCTCTGAAATAAGCTTCACTGTTCGCGTCTTGCGCGCAATCTTAACAACGATCTACAACAATTGTGAGGCTTCTCGAACACTGAGGCGCAGTCTGCGCCGATCATTGCTGACAGCCTTTGAGGGCGTAAACCGAATACAGCAAAACTGAAACAAGACAGGCCCGTGGCCGGATCGTGCCGCAACCGGCCTTCCATTTCGCCTGTACCAGGGCTCAATACCGTAAACGTTAACATTCGATCACGTGTGGCGCGTACCCGTATATACTGGGCTGAACACGGAACCTAAACTTCACTGTTATAAAGGCTGAATAATGCTGAGAAAACGTTCTGAACAACGGAAAATTTTATATGTACCAGTATATAAACAGCACAGTAACTAGCTGCATGTATGCACTCTCATCAAAGTTTAACTCTGATGTTCCTATTTTGCATGCATACATTTTGCTAAACACACTAGCGCAGCGAGCAAGCGAAAACCGAAACTGGAATTGAAATCCGCTGCAAGCTGCCGGACTACTTGCGAGGTAACACAAATGTGCGGAGGCCCCGCCTCCGTAGCCTTCGCTTCAATGTCAAGAAAAGCTGTCGCCGAGTATAGTGTGAGGTGCATCTTGTCTCAAAGAGACGTAAAAAATACCTGAGTAGTTCTCACATTTCATGCAAAAGAATGCGAACCCAAATGTTCGACTAGATTGAGTAATGACTGGAATAACCTTGCAAATGAAGTCGAATTACATAACACGCTCTGTATATTTGAAAGCGGCCCCTACTAAACCATTACTTGTTATTGTATTGTGTTTACTTTATTGTAATTATATTGTTATTGAGTGAGTATATTATTCTATGGTTCATAATGTTACTCTGTATTTTGTTACTGCGTAAAATTATAGAAATGCCATATTCTTTATGCATTAGTGTTGCATATTCACATTTCTACAGTTATTGTTTGTTTGAATCCATTTACCTTTTCTTGAATACTTTTCCTACCCTGCAATGATCTTTCAACTGAAAGATCACAGTATATATAAATAAATAAACAAATAAATTAATGGTAAAAGATGCGCAGTTTGTCTCTAACATTCACTTCACTGCCAAGAAAAGTGGAAGAGCGTAGTTTAGTAAAGCGGGATCAAAACTAGGCCAGGTTCTTTTTGTTCCCCGCCACGCTCATTCCTGGGCTGACACTCTATTGCCTTACTCTCACCCTTTCTCTCACCCTCGCTGGCATAGGCTCGTGCAATGCTTTCGATCACGCTGGGCATTTGCGTGCACTCCCAACTTTGCTATGCTGCGAACATCGCTGCTCAAGACCTAAGCTCGACTTTAATAGCTACGTTGGGAAAAAAATAGATATGTACGGATGGATGCCAAACTCCATTGCTATGTAGTCCAGAGGCGCACGGCTCAACACGCAGCGGGCCGCTCTCACGTTGGGACAGTCAGGCCAAGCACGATCGCCAAATCTGGGTCCCTCTGGATAGCCCACAGTTAAGCCCCGACATCGGGGCTCTTGATAGCGGATAGCCACGTGTCTTTAAAAAAATTGAAACCTGGAAAATAGCGTCCACGAGCTACATAAAGCCGGCTCAGGAAGGTGCACCGGTCAAATTTGTATTAATAACAGCCGCCGTTTTTTTTAGGAATAGATGCGCTATCAATCGCGCACATATTGGTGAATAGCCGTAACTAGTTTGGCGATGCCATTTTTTTTTATCGTGGTGACTTATCATTACTCAAAGGAAGTTTTTATTGTTGCTGCAATATGAGGGTATACATGGTATTTCTTGTGTCACTTTGGAGAAAATGTGGAGTTCTGCTGCTAGGAACGTGGACGAAGCTCCAGTTCCCGACATAAAGGAAGGAAAGAAACAGCCAAGAGGGATCATTTTGCAAGGCAGTGCGAGAGAAAAAAATGAAAAAAAAGGAAAGAAAGAATGAGGAGTACTACGTTAGGCGCGCTTTTACCGGGCAGACTGTAGAATGTTTTATGCGTGAATAGTTGATATTGCTTGCAGGGGATGGTCATCTTTATCCAGAGGCTGTGGGTCATGCGCAACCAATGGCAGTTCACACGAGGCGACCCATTGCACGCTAATCCAGTAATAATAGGCTCTGTGGGTAAAGAGAATTGACAGCCTGAATATAATAAATGAACTGAAATTGTTCAAACAGGTAAACAGCTGTATAGAGTAACCAATTGCACGAAACAAGTATAAGAAAATAAACAATGTATGATTCGGCCTCACGACTGAACGCGTTGAAATTGAGCAAACGAGCTAAGGCGAAAGTAAGCGATATTCTAAATAGAAGCACAACGTGTAAATCATTCAAAAGCGTAACGATATAAAAAAAGAAGCAGGAGCGGCCCTCTAAGGTCGAGTTACGCAAAGGGATCGCAACCACAGAGCTGCCGTCCGCGGCAGGTGCGACAGTTCTTGCGCAACTACTCCCGTGGGCTCGACGAGGTGACGCAATGCCGTGAAGATCTCCATATCATAACGTGTCACGTTTCTGGCCGTAGCGATCGTCAAGGCGCGACGCTTGGAAACTCGCGCACCAATGAAAGTGCAAATGAATCACTGTCTTATAAATAAAATAAATTGGCAAGACATTTCAAAAGTCACACTGTCCCTAATTTCGCGTTTTCCAAAGACAGCTCAGAGGCAACAAACATCGCCTTCTTAGTCGATATCATAGATACCCTGCTCCTCCCCTAACACCCCGTGTGCTCCAAAAAGCTTATTTGAAACACAGTTACCGTACCCCCCCCCTCACCAACTATCTCCCCCCTGATAAGCTCTCTGCACCCGACGTTGTCTTCTACTGCTCCCGAGATCAGTGGCATGGAAAGTTTTCTTCACCAAACGTGGTTTTGGAGTGCCTCCGGCATGAGCCCACCTTTAAACAAGCAACGAGTTCGTGTGATGGCGTCAACGTGTGACATCATAGTGACGTCATTAATTTGGGCTATCTGTGACGTCGTGAGGATTTTATAAGGCGACATCTCTTGAATTTTTTTTGCATCACTCGTATGGACGCTGAAGATGGTTACTTTTTGCATTTAATTAGGCATCTAAAGCTTTCTCAATCAATCAATCAATCAATCAATCAATTCTAATTTTGTGCGTGGTACCATCGGACCACATCGGCACACTCACACATGTTTCGTGCCAAGCAATTATTCCAACTCGAGTTGAATGCAAATTGTAACTTAACGTTGTTATCAGATGAAATCTATACTCAACGTATTATAGATTGCGGCTTCGAAAACACCTTAATGGCTGATTGCTTCGTTATACTTTAATGGCAAGTGAACGTAAATTTCGGCGCATCGAAGTGTCCCGCGCATGGTTTGTCGCCTTTCTACGCTTTGCGCACGTTGTTCATTCCTTTCTACAGATGAACGCACCAAGAAACTGCAATAAAACAAAAAAATATTATTTGCCGTTCTTACGATATGTGCCGGCGGCACGTGCATGGTAATGTACGAGCGACGTCAGAAAATTTTGCGACTGTATGAAGCGAACTGCCACGGACGTGATCTCCCAATCTTGAACGTGAGAACGTAAAAACCAAGAGGGACCAACTATTTCGTGAAGCGGGAAGCTCCGGGTTACGACAAATAACTCGAAAGAAATGTTCCTGTCGCGACGACATTTCAACCAACTCTTTTGCTAGCGAATACCACTAACGTGCTGTTACGCAAGCCACTATTAAAGACGTTTGTTTCAAGCAGATTTTTCCTAAAGGCATTGCATAAACGAATACGTCTGGTGCAAGCCTTCCCTCTTGAGGGTCACGCGTCATTAGTGCAGCTTAGAACCAGTTGGGCTAAGCCTGAATGGTTCTAGCTCCGTGTGGAGCTAGGCGACTTTATTCGTTTTCTCTTTGCTTCTTTCTGTCTTTCTTTTTTTTATCTCTCCATTTTACCGTCTTTTAAATGCGAAGCATTTCTTAGCAAACTTCGGCGACTTTGCGCGTACCTACCTACCTACCTACCTACCTACCTACCTACCTACCTACCTACCTACCTACCTACCTACCTACCTACCTACCTACCTACCTACCTACCTACCTACCTACCTACCTACCTACCTGCCTACCTACCTACCTATCTATCTATCTATCTATCTATCTATCTATCTATCTATCTATCTATCTATCTATCTATCTATCTATCTATCTATCTATCTATCTATCTATCTATCTATCTATCTATCTATCTATCTATCTATCTATCTATCTATCTATCTATCTATCTATCTATCTATCTATCTATCTATCTATCTATCTATCTTCTTACGTTTGTGTGCTCTCATGGTCACCCCCTTAACTTGGCGTCAACCAAAATTAACATGGGAGGGCAAGATCGTACGACGAATATGGCGCGCTGGTCATGACATTAATTATGTCACAATCCTGTCCCTACCGTCATCAACCATTTTCCACCAGACAGCAGCACATATCCATGGGAGGGTATGTGCCGCTGGTATGCGGGTATGTGCCGCTGGTATGCGGGTATGTGCCACAGGCGATAGACACTTAGTATCTACCCAGGAGCAACGAGAACACACATGGGCAATTTTAACGTGCTAGCGTTAAGAAATACCCGACATTGGTAGCGTCAAGCTGACAAATGGAAAGCATAAATGTCAGGGTCCCAACTGAAGTTGAACCCAGGATTCTACGTGGCAATGAAGCATTTTACCTCAGACCTACGCAGGTCTCGGAACTACTTTTCAAGTAGACGCTAATCTTCGTGAAACGTCAACAGTGGTTCCAGTGCCGCCTACACAAATTTATAAATTTTGCATATGTACTCCTTTGATACAGCCGTCACGTCGGGTTAACGTCTATGGTGGTTAGTTGACATGCGCTGGAGTTGAATTATGTATAGCAGTGTTCAGGACCAACATCCTAGCGAGGATCAGCGCTTCATATTAGCTTTTGGTGTTGCTAATACGCATGTTCCAGTTGGCATTGTTGCGCAAGTGCAAACAGCTGGTTATATCAACATCTGCAATTACTCAACATATGTCTGTACGTGCTACATTTGTACATATACTTAGCATCATTTCATGACGTGTCGCTCAATAGAAAAAATGCAACACGGTCGCCTTCCCTCCACATGCTTCGCATAGCGTCGATTCCCAGATACGTGGGATCTGCCGATTTTTTTGTCCGTGTTTCTTTCCTTTTAACACACTTGTTTCTCTTTTTTATTCTTTCTGTCGTTCTCTCTCTCACTGTTTCTCGCATCCACTTCTTTTCTACCTCTTTCTGTCTCTCTTCTTTCTTTTATTCTTTAATTTTCTCTCTCATTCTCTCGTTCTTTCTCTTTAAGCTTTTCTTTCCTTTCGTCCACTACATTTCTCTCTTTCTCTTCGCTTCGACAGGAATCGTCGAGGTATCTTTCTCGAGGCAGTACAGTGGGACACTAGTATCGGCACACGCTTGGCGTCTCAAGGGATCCCTCTGGACAGGCCCTAGCGAACAGTATGGGCTTCTGTACAAGATCGATCCGTCTTGACACTTCGGTATGCCGCGAGACCTCAACAGGCAAGACGAAGCACAGTTGCACCACATCCGAATAAACGTCGCATATATCGATTACTTTAGAAACAAAATTGAACTGTCGGGCTCATCACTGTGTGTGTGCAATGTAACAACATACAAGGTGCCAATCACGTTCTCTGTAAGTGCACGGTATACACACCAGAAAGGCAGTCCCTGAAGACGGCCTTAAAACTACAATGGGACTCGAACTTGTAGTTAAAACATATTCTAGCCCCATGGCAAAGTAGCTCGGGTGGGTTACACACAACAAAAGCATCGCAGACATTTTTGCGGGTCACAAGCTTGAACGAAACGTGGTATATAGTGTAGTTCACGTGTGTGGCTGTATGCGTTTCTCACTGTGTTTGTAATTGTCATCACCCAGTACTTGAAGCAGCATGTCAGGCGAAAAACCAGACAAACATCTACTGCTCCCTATTGGAATAATTTTATCTCTGTCTTTCCCTTTCTTGCTATGCTATGCTTCACTCTTTCCCGCCCTCATTTGTCTCTTCATATTCACAGCTCTTCTCAACATGACTTTTCTTTTCCATGCTCTTGCTTTACTAGACATGCCATACAAGGCTGTACTATGCTATGGTGGCTTACTTGGATAGCTAAGTGTTTGCGACGCTCGCCTTCAGGTCGCTTTCTCCGTCTTAATTTTGCTCTCTTTCTCTCTCTCAACTAGTTCTCTCGCTCATCATACTTAATGCATCCCACGCCAGATAAATAGGCGCGCATGTTCTGGGAGCGAATCGGAAGAAGAAGACGACGTAGACAAACAAATCACAGGTTGGTTCGTGACCATAATAGTTTTCTGCCAACGAATAACAGCATACCAAAAACATGAAGATGTCCTCGCCAAAGCGACGCAAAAGTTTTGTGCGAGTTTGGTACGCATGAATACCCACAGCGCGTCTATCGGGACAAGCACGAAAATAACAGAGACGAGCAGCGCCTTGCTTGTCCCTTTTTGATTCTCGTCGTGGTAGTTGCGTCATGGGCCATAAAAAAAGTAAGCAGACGACTCACAACGCACAGAAGTTCAATAGATGTGTTCCAAGCGTATTCGATGGACGAAAGCGCTGTTTCTAGGAGACGGCAGCAGTTGGCAAAGCCTCTAGCTTTCGAGCTCACGACAGCTCGTCAGGCATCGCATGATCATCCTAGATTAACACCCACACGCTATCTCCATAATTCCGCAATAACATTTTTTTTTCTTATGCGGCAAACCACCGTGGCTTTCGAAGTTGCGATCCCGTGGGATATCATGCTTAAGCAGTGACAAGAAGAAAAAATAAGTGAGCTGCAGTCGTATATGGAAGCGGTAGCAACCGCGGGACGTCAGAATTCGTCCGACGAAGTCCGCATCGCGGTTTAGAGAAGTCCCCAGCAGGGACCGTCTCGCGGTCGCTCTGCCCCCTCAATTATTCAAAGGCCGCGCGAAAGAGATCGTCATGTCCTCTTTCTCCCGGCGGCAGCGACATCGCAACCGTCAATTCGACAGGAAAGGCCGGAACGCGAAGGAAAGAGACATCTACGCCCCGACGGCCAGGCGGGGCACACTCATTTACTAGAGTGATCATCATCTGGACACTCGTTTGAGCTAATGCCCCCTCCCTGTCCCGGCCATGTCGAACCCGTCGGGCGGACCGCTTCCCTCATTGCCTTGCCGCCCTCCTCCCACGTTCCCATTTACAGCCGCTCTCTTTCGCCGAGGCCGACGAAAAGTGAGACGAGACAGAACGAGGCTCCGCCCCCTTCGCGTGGGGAAGAGATTCTTGAGATGAAAGAGGGGGAAGAGTGTGGTTGAGTGACGCAGTAAATGTCTCTCAGGTGAGGGCACCACAACCGCGACACTTGGGGGAGAAGAGGTAAAAAGGGTAGGGGCAGAATCAGAGGAGAGTGAGAGGCGTGGGTGTTGGGAGAGGAGTAGTATAACAGAGGACTGGAGGACACACACGCGGCGTCTCTCTCCGAGGACTGCGTAAGAAAAGGCTGATTACGTGACATGCTCGACACGCGGTCGTCTATACGTTCCTTTTTTTTTGTACCTGTGTCTATCGTCGTTGAATCTCCTTTCCCGTCATGACACTTGACAAAGGGTAACGCTGGCTGGTGAAAGGGTGGGTTGTCGTCGTCACCGTAATGTCTACATTTGTGCCCAGCACTTGAGCGACCGTGAAAAGAGTTGTCTTTTGTTGAGGCAACTCAAGGTACATGCCGACAGAGCTGCTTAAGTTAATGCATGTGTATCTAGCGGAACGCTTTTTGGGATCGCGGGGGCATTGTTGTGGGAAGAGATGTAGACCGGAAGTTCTCTCTCGAGAACAGCCGTCATTTTCTTACCTCAGCCTGCTTCCTTCCTTCCTTCCTTCCTTCCTTCCTTCCTTCCTTCCTTCCTTCCTTCCTTCCTTCCTTCCTTCCTTCCTTCCTTCCTTCCTTCCTTCCTTCCTTCCTTCTTTCCTTCCTTCTTTCCTTCCTTCCTTCCCTCCTTCCTTCCTTCCTTCCTTCCTTTCTTTCTTTCTTTCTTTTTTAAAATAATAAACGCGTGTACACATAAAGTGTGGTAATAAACATAACGCCTACGCCACACGTCTTTGTGCCACCCTTCGCGTTTCGCTGCTACGGAAATAGTTTCCGCTGCTTTAGTCCAAGACGCCACAATGCTTGCTCCATTTATTCCAAGCCTTTGTTGCGTGCGCTGAGTATGTATGTATGTATGTATGTATGTATGTATGTATGTATGTATGTATGTATGTATGTATGTATGTATGTATGTATGTATGTATGTATGTATGTATGTATGTGTGTGTATGTGTGTGTGTATGTGTGTGTGTATGTATGTATGTATGTATGTATGTATGTATGTATGTATGTATGTATGTATGTATGTGTATGTGTGTGTATGTGTGTGTATGTATGTATGTATGTATGTATGTATGTATGTATGTATGTATGTACGTGTGTGTGGTGTGTGTATGTATGTATGTATGTATGTATGTACGTGTGTGTGTGTGTGTGTGTATGTATGTATGTATGTATGTATGTATGTATGTATGTATGTATGTATGTATGTATGTATGTATGTATGTATGTATGTATGTATGCATGTATGCATGTATGCATGTATGTATGTATGTATGTATATATGTATGTATGTATGTATGTATGTATGTATGTATGTATGTATGTATGTATGTATGTATGTATGTATGTGACCGAAGAACTTGCAATCAGGACAAAAAAATGCCTTGACACAAAAAGATGTTTCTGTAGTTGCTGCAAATTGCTGGTGTAGCATCTGTTTCACAACACATTCTCTGACATCACAACCGAAGTGATTCATCTCTCCCCTATTGAAATACAACTGAAGTACCCGAAGTTTTCGCAATACTTCATAAACATATATTGTCACAAAAGACATCGAATCGTTTCTAGAGAAATCTTTCTAAACTCTAAATATCTGATGCCGCAGTACAGAAACCTGTTGACGCAACATACTGCCAACAGAGCCTCGCGAGAGACGACATCGTAACAGCAGTAGGTCACGTTCCAAAGTACAACGCATCAGAATATCGCGCCGTCGTATTCCATTGTACTTTACAGGATTCTACATCTCCTCTTCTAAACCATTTTCTCCTGCCTCAATAGCTACTGTGAGCGTTGTTAATACGCCTATACCGAATGCCATATTGATGAAACCATTAGACGTTTGCACTCAGATGACTGTCCGAACAGCCAGCAAGCAGATAGTGCCGCTGCACTGTCCTGCTGTGATCGTGCCTCAATACTGTGCATCGGCCGACTGTATTCGCTTGCAATGACAAAATAGACACTTTCCTCGAATCAATCGGCGTCTAACTTTACTTATGCGACGTCTTCTTCTCGTCTTCCGCATGGCTCTTACCCAGCGCAGAGGATTGGCCGAGTGCTAAATAAATTTTTGTTTTATTTTATTTTTAGGTGTTTCTTCGTAATGCTTCTCGTATAATCTAAAAATAGGTATACAACAAACCTAATTACGAAATATTGGTATTTAAAAGTTTAATAGGATGAAAAATTTAGCTCAGTATTTTTTTTAGTCAGGCTGATAACTTCCTCTATGGCGTAGTAAAGATCCTTGTGACTGTAGCCCAGAGTAGAGGCGCCAAATGAAAAAAAACCAGCTGGTTCAGATATTTCCAGACCCAATTTTCCAAGAAATGGTGGTATGAATCTTCTCCTCAATGACACGTACCGGCAGCAGGTGTACAAAGTAATGACTAATTGTTTCCTCCTTCTCACAGAAGAGACACGGAGGAGACTGCGCTTGCCTTGCTCTATGTAGGTAAAAGTTGAAGGAGGTAACTCGGCAGTTATTTCCATTATTCATGACCGCTCACTGTTCCAGGGAAATAATATGTGCTGATATTCTGGAGAAGCTGTGAAGACGGAGTCTGATAAGTGTTTTTTGAATGTTAGAGTGCGAAATCGTGCAATTGTAATGTACGCTGTCAGTGGGAAAACTTGAATGATTGGAATCAGCTGCGCCGTTTTCGCTAAAGAATCGGCGCTTTCATCTAAAAACAAACCCTTGCGTCCTGGTACCCAAATTAAGAGGAGACATTGAAGGTACGTGGGAACTAGTCTTCTGAGAAGCTTTAGAAGAGGCGTTTCACCAGATGCGGAGAGAGAAGAACACACATATAATGAGGCAATGATAGCTGCTACTAGAGTACTGAAATTGCTTCACTCGTGGAGAGCTAATATTATGGCCACAAATTCAGCCATAAAAACTTGGATAAAATCAAGCAGTCGAAAAGGAAAAGACCACTCAAGATCAGGGCAGAATATTCAATTCCTATGCGAGCTTTTTTCCACAGTTTGCGATGTATCTGTTCGAAAAACCACAATTGTTGGTAGATTATTTAGACGCTCTTGTAACAGTCTATTTAAAATTTCGTGAGGCGATTATTTCGCGTAGTTTGGAAGAGTATATGGTAGACAATGTCTATGAATTCGGGTTGCATTGTCAAAGGACGCACATTATGAATTTTTACACTTAGGGAGTCGAGTAATGTTTGTACAAATATGATTTGTGGCTGGCGGAATCTAAGCCGATGCTTATAGAAAAATAAATCAAGATTGAAGACGAAAATTATTTGAGTATGATCAGACAGTGATTCGTACAATCATAAGAAAGTCTGCACCTTAAGTAGGTTGAATCAGCTTAACAGGAGTGGTGTTCACAGCATTTGCCACATACTTTGGAAGGCCTATGCACAGCCGTAAAGCCTCTCTCTCTAATAAGACTAGTGGCTGAAGTTTGTATGCTGCCGCACCGAAATAAATAGCACGGCCGAATTCTAATACCGGTCGTATTTACATTTTGTAAACCATCAAGAGTGATTTTATTCTCACACCCGATCTGCGGCTGCTCAGCCTGCGCAATACACCAATTTCCCGTGCTCCTTTTGTAGTGATATATTCAATATGAGGTTGCCTGTTTAGTTGTTCGTTATATATGACGCCGAGGTATTTTAATAAATCAACTTGCGGAATATCCTGCAGCTTTTAAATCAAAGACATTCTCACCGGATCGTTAACAGGAAAAACCAAAACAGCACACTTATTATATTAAGACTCAACTGTAGTCCATCTAGCATATTCTCGAGATCACTGAAGTACGACTGCAAATTATTGAAAAGGTGATGTATGTCAGCAGCGATTGTAAAAAAAAAGCAATGTCGTCCACATAAACATAAGTCTGCACCACTGATCAAATAAAAATACGCATCAAGATGTTGAATAATGCTGGTGAAAGTACTGATCCCTGTGGCACGACTCGGGTCGGCTTGTGCTTGCAGGAAAAAAAAGCCGTCTTTAACGCAGTAAAACTTCATCCTTTTCAAAATTCCGTCACCCATGCTACTATGCTACGATGTACGAAGGGAGTCCATGGTACCTAAACGATTTATTAACACAGAATGTTGGATCCCATCGTGTGCTTTACAGATGTCTAAGATAACAGCAGCGTACTGTTTTTTTTATGCCGGGCAATGTGAATCCGACTTTCGAGGTCTACGAGCGCATTTCAGGTTGAATGCCCAGATCTAAAGCCATATCATATCGGCTGGTGCTCAACAGCTGTTGTTCATCAACAAATGTCTTTGTTTTTTAATCTTTGTTTTTTGGTCTGTGTCGTTTTATTACTTGCTTCCTCTCTTGCACAGCATACCTGCTGTGATGACAAGTGAACATTATGGACACAGCTGTATAGGACAGAAGTGGTGTGTGGCCAGTGAAAGTGAAGTGAAGCGAAACCGAAACTCAAAAAAAAAGGCGCCGGAGGAAAAAAAAAGAAAACAAGGAAGAGAAGGAGGACACGTAAACTACAAGTCGCAATTACAAGGCTGTGCTGTTGGGCGCCCAAACTAAATTTCTACCAACACAGGTCTGGTCAGGCTCTTTCTCCGATGTGCGCTTTCTGTGGTGAGCCAGAAACTATCGATCAGGACATGTAGACGATTTACTACAGCCCGTAGATGCAAGTTCGAAAATTCTTTACGTGCAATTAGAATGAACTTATCCACGCCCGTGCTTCTGTCCTTTGGAGCCTCTATTTCTGGGTTTTCCAGTGCGAAAGTTTGCGAGGCAGTGCGGAATTACCTCAATGAAGAAAAAAGACTAACAAACTATTATTATTCTGCTGTGTGGACATGCGCATAACTCCTCCTTTTTTTTTAGGCTAGGTTTTGATCTAGGTTAATATATATTATTAATACAAAATCTTTATAGTAAGTACAGATCAGTGATCATCAAAATTTCATTCTAAAATTTGTAACGCTTTCAGTTTGTAAGTTTCTTTACTCTAAAATAGAATAATACTTTATAAGACCACTCAATTATTGGCCGATCCCCCACAGTGGGTATGAGCCACAAGTGAAGGGCAACAAGAACAAGACCAACGCCGACTAAATTTCAAGACCGAAAGGCTGCCGCAGTGACGTCACAGGTTGGGGGCCCAGTTGCCCAACTGAGCATGCTCAGTAAGTCTTTTTTTTTTTTTCCACATCTTTTATTCGGCCCAATCAAGCCGCGGCAGCTACGAGAGTGGGAGCGTTAGTTCTCCTAAAACGTGAACGAAACACAGGCTTTCCGCCGCGTTCGCGGCGTAACTAGGCCCCCACCCTCTGACGGCCCTGCGGCAGCCTTTAGGCCTTGAAATTTAGTCATCGTTGACAAGATGGTGGGCCTGGCGCGTGGAACGCCGGAGGAAGACGTGCGGGCCAAGCTGTCCGGGGTACTCTCAAGGCTGTTAGGTTCCGGAGCCGAGCCTGTGGATACTTGGGTACGACCTCGTTATCCGACAAGGACGACACCTGATGTACCACGTCACTGTGGCAGTGGTGTACAGCGGGAACTTGGCGAGTGATCCTGCGATCGTGTGTCCGCGCGGCACCTGTACCCTCGACTGCGCCGATCTACCGACCCCGACATTACCGATGCCTCAACGCCGAATCACCATAACCTTCCGGAATCGACTAAACTGTGAGAAGAACTGTTTCTTTTGTTTTTCTAGACACTAACTCACTTAGCTTAGCTCAATCTGGACTATTGGACTATTCGTTCATGCAATCACCATTTTTTTTGGTGTCATCTGTGACGTCTTTTTAACATTTGTTTAGCCTAATAACAAAGACTTGAGTTTTGTTGTTTTTTTCACCATACAGTTTAGTTTATTATACCACGGAAACGATTTCTCAGTGGAAATACGTATCATAAAGAACCTAACACACGGCAACCTTCAACGCTGCTTCTTTTGCTTTTGTTTACTTCGCTTTCTGATGCCTTACTCTCAGCCTCCTCGTCGTCCTTCTCTTCCTTGCGATCCTTTTCTCGGAATACCTCTTTCCATCTGTCTCCATCTCTATTCGTATTGTTCGTGTTTTGATGAACCTCTGCTATGTACCTCATCTATTCCCTATCTGGCTTTCGCCCACCTTTTGCCTCAATGCCGGCGTCAAACAAACCGGGTGCCCGACGATGGACGAAGACAAATGACGTGCTTGAGCCAACATGTCGGCCACTTCTACCAGCCTCAAGCAGACCCAGAGGATGAAGGCATCTCGCTTTTTTGTGTGTGTTTATTTGAACATGTCCATGTAATTGAGGACGGGTGGGGCTCCTTGTGTCTGTGTCTCGCCTAAATGGATAGAGTATACGCCTCACGGATTTGCGCCCGGACACCTCGAGGTATTTGCCCTTTCGCGCTGCTGTCCTTCAGCGTGAGCCTCCCGGCAAATAAGTAAGATTGTGTGTCTACAGAGGGCTCCACCGACAGTGTGTTCTGTGCGAAGGTAAATCCAGCTTCTGTTTTTTTTATTTTCTTTCGCGTGAATGCATGGACTCATGCTCGATGATATCGTGAAAACGTAGCGATTCGGTCGTTGCAGGATTAGCGGGGCCCAACACCGATATTCAGACGGTGGAATATTCATGCATTGGTACAATGGTGCTATCCGCCGATTGTTCGACTGAAGGCGCAGAGTTGGTGAGATCGGGTTTGTGACAGAAGAATGTGCATTTGAGCGATTTTGTGATCAGCCATTTTGTCATGGACAGGGCGTTATACGTTGCCCGTGAAGAAAGTTGAACATAACGTCACGTAAAAAAAGTTAACTTTAAATTTGTAACATCCCTATAGATGACTTGCGCCGACAAAACTCAAACTGCCATGTTGGTAAAATGCATGGCGCATGCAAGAGTGGTGACGTCATACGTTTTTGTTATCATATACCATGCCAGTTCTTTCGATAATGACGAGTAGAGACCAAAAAATCATGGTCGCATTGCTTTCATACTGTAGCATTTCAAGAGCGATGCGATTATGCTGCCTTTACGTTCTCGCCCCGCCGCGGTGGTCTAATGGCGATGGTACTGGGCTGCTGACCCGTAGGCTACGGGATCAAATCCCTGCTGCGGCGGCTGCATTTTCGATGGAAGCGAAAATGCTGTCAGCTCGTGTACTCGGATTTTCGTGCACGTTAAAGAACCCCAGGTGGTCGAAATTTTCGGAGCCCTCCACTACGGCGTCTCTCATAATCATGTGGTTTTGGGACGTCGAACCCCACATAATTATTTATTTGAAATTTCTTTGTTTGCTTGGATCTATCTATCTGTTTGTCTGCCTGTCTGCCTGTCTGCCTGTCTGCCTGTCTGTCTGTCTGTCTGTCTGTCTATCTATCTATCTATCTATCTATCTATCTATCTATCTATCTATCTATCTATCTATCTATCTATCTATCTATCTATCTATCTATCTATCTATCTATCTATCTATCTATCTATCTATCTATCTATCTATCTATCTATCTATCTATCTATCTATCTATCTATCTATCTATCTATCTATCTATCTATCTATCTATCTATCTATCTATCTATCTATCTATCTATCTATTTATCTAGTTATCTGTCTAGTTATCTGTCTGTCTGTTTTGAGCATGACGATGTTGTCGAAAAAACTGAAATGGCTAGACTTACCAAAGCAAACCGTTTCCTCGAACGGTGTCGCAGTCCAAATCCGCTTGCAGCGTAAACGCACTTTGTTCATCGTCTTCATCCTGAGTTCATTCTCGGCATGCCGCGGTGCATGGCGCCTCTGTATTAGCTCCAGATCGTCGCGTCTGTCAACGCGAAAGAGGCTTATGCAAACGCGGCACGGACGATCTAGAAGGAACTCCACTCGCTACATCGCGTCCGAGTAAACAGGGAATCACTTCGACGCTCGAACCGGAGCCGCGAATCCCTGTACATTCTCTGCGTGTACAGGGATATACCCTATAGAATCTGCTCAGATGCCTGCTCGCTAAAACTGGCGCCGCTTAATTGTGATTCCGGTTAAGTAATCTAGGTCTGGAAGTAAAAACATTGGCCCGAATCTACATGTTACACTGTAACTGTCGTCGAAAGACGATAGTCTTGCGTCCGGAGAGAGTGAACAATACGTTTATTTGATGCTCTGCGCAAGAAAATCGGTGAATGGTATTCTGCAGGCGCTGCGTTAGAGTGCCTCGAGCGTGCAGCGGAGGCAAACGAGCGCATCCAGACACGTTAGACACAAGCCCCGCCGCGGTGGTCTAGTGGCTAAGGCACTCGGCTGCTGACCCGCAGGTCGCGGGTTCGATTCCCGGCTGCAGCGGCTGCATTTCCGATGGAGGCGGAAATGTTGTAGGCCCGTGTACTCAGATTTGGGTGCACGTTAAAGAACCCCAGGTGGTCAAAATTTCCGGAGTCCTCCACTACGGCGTCTCTCATGATCAAATGGTGGTTTCGGGACGTTAAACCCCACAAATCAATCAATCAATCACGTTAGACACAAGTGCCATGTGGCAATTATCTTCGGAAACGAAGGTGTGCAGCCCGCGAAAAAAGATTCGTGCCATTCTCGTAGGTGATAAGGTGTTGAATGCAAAGCGACGGGCAGGTGCCACCACAGTGACGTCGTAGCAAAGCGTTGGAAACACATTTTTCAGCATCGCGTTGCACTGTCAGCGCAGCGCGCTAAAAAAGTTACTTGTGTGTGCTTCTTCTAGTATAAAGGCAGACATAAAAAAACGTCGAAGCGTTGTTGTGGCGCCTCAGATATGCGCAATAATTGCTTTTTATTCGACAATCGCACAACTATGAACGCGTAAACCTTGAGCAATATTGGTGGGTGCTGCGAATGGTGTTGGCCGTTCGGTGCCGTTTGGGGTACCGTTAGGACGGACAAACAGACAAATGTGCAGACAGACAGACAGACAGATAGACAGACAGAGCAAAATTTTCCGTCGAAGGTCCCCAAGAAAGTATGGTACAACACCTCCTCCATTCGGTTGTCGTCCGCAGTGGCGGTATAGTCGTCGGTATATATATATATATATATATATATATATATATATATATATATATATATATATATATATATATATATATATATATATATATATATATATATATATATATATATATAGTGTGTGTGTCTGTGTGCATGTGTGGCTTCCCACACGTTTCACCGACCAGTGTTCTCACTTCCGCAAACCTATGGCCATTTTGTCGTGGTGGTGCGGCTGGCCTCCGATCTCCGAGGCTTCGCAAATTGAATTAACTGCTCTGCCAGCTCGGACATTGCACAATTTACACCAGGAGGGGTAGGCTGCCGCGAGCCAGTGTAGCGCGATGTGTGCCTTAATTCTGAACGAGGCTTACCCTGAACTATCCCCCCCCCCCCCCGCCACTCTCTCTCCCTTTTTTCTCCTGGTTTTTGGGGAAAAAAAAGATATTACAAAGCTTCAACAGAGCCTGCAAAGTATAGTTTAGTGCCCCTTCACCACTGAGAGTGCGGACGAAAAATAACAAACGAGCAGGGAGTTCGTGTTCTACCAGGCCACCATTTTTTCAGGGTTGCGCTAATGTGATGACTTCTGCTAGTTGGCTGGTGATGTAAGCAAAGTACTGAAGTAAAGTGTGGGATTGGGCTAGTTCGTATTTAATTATTCAAATACCCTCCGCAAAAAAATTACAATGAACACAATTAACGAGGACCTGCGCATACATTCATCTGATTTATTACTACTGAAATGCACATATATATGTTACAGAAAAGAGATAACCTGACCTGCTTATCCAAGAACACAGAAAAAAAAACAAAAAAGAATGCAAGAAGCTGCATGAGTAAAGCGTCTATAGCTTTATTCGGAATACTTCGGCATATTTGAATTCTCTGGCACGTGGTTTTCCAGGGTAACCACGTTGGTTTTTGCAGTCTTTCTGTTTTTGCTTGTTTTTTATTTGTGCTCTTATCTTTTTTCTGTAACACACACACACACACACATATATAATATATATATATATATATATATATATATATATATATATATATATATATATATATATATATATATATATATATATATATATATATATATATATATATATATACGAGTGTGTGTCACAGGATCGCAGGTTCAGTTCCTGCCCACAGCAAGTTATCTTTTCACCCACTCTTCTTTGTCTACATTTACATTACAATTCGGTGTAATAACTTCCCCTATACTTTACTTAGCATTATTGTCTGTTAGATCTCGTTAATATTGTGTCAAAACACCGAAGAACGAGGCCTTAAGTATACACGTTTTTCTCTTACTCATTCACGAGAGTCTCGTATATATATATATATATATATATATATATATATATATATATATATATATATATATATATATATATATAGTTATAAACTTCGAGAATAGTGCAGTATAGGAAACAAAACAATAAAATATTTATTTAATCCTAACAGTTTCGGCTGGTGGACCAGCCTTCTTCGGAGGATGTAAGTGAAATGATACAAGTTCCCGTAGTAGAGGGTCACCCTCACAGTTTAAAGACCCTCCAAAAAAAAAGAGAGAGAAAAAGACAAGCGGGCGAACGAGGTAGCAACAGACAACAAGAAGCAGAAGAAGGAGAGGAACTAGAAAGGAGCGACGGAGAGCCGCCGGAAACGAGCGGGTAATTCTGGCATTGTTACTTGGTATAGGTAAGACGCGCCGCCAGCGGAGGCGACCAAGAAAAACGGAAAAATGTGGAACATGTTGCTGCTTACTCGCATCCCACACATGGATCGAGTTTAAGTTCACGTGGTTCGGCGGCTGGCCCGTGGCATCGGGCCACACACACACACACAAACACACACAAGAACCATACGACCCGCTCCAGCTTTCGGAATATAATGGCCACGTTGGAAAGCTAATGTGCCCTCTCCCCCTTCCTCCACCTGCCCTCTCTTGCAGAAAAATGTACAACCAGTCATACTGAAAATAAATAAATGGGTATTTTTGTAAAGGATGAAAATATATTAAAAATATATAAAAATAAATAATACTAAAAAAGTACTCAGAAAGGAAAATAAAGTCTAATAATACTAACACAATCCGTTTGGTTCACGTAGCATCGAATTCGTTAAGTTTCGCTATATTGACCAACTTGCGTGTGCGACTTCACGTATTTATAAATAAATTAATTGAGTAATTCAATTTCTGTTTCACGAAACGTTGCGGAGACACGTCAGTCGCCCAGGGCTCTCGTTGATTCCGTGGGTAAGTGATCTGAATTTCTTTATAAAGTATGACTCCCGCTGTTCGCGCTCCCGTGTGTTCTGGAAGCCGGATTGTAGGAGTATGACACTTACGCGTTCGAAAGAGTGACCAGGAAGATTGATATGTTTGGAGAACGGCAAATTGGGGAGGCCCTTTACGTGTGCCCTGTGGTTGTTGAAACGCAAACGGAACGCGGTTTCCGTGTGTCCAATATATTCCTGTTTGCACACCTCACAGCGAATTTTGTATACCACATTGGCTGAGTCACAGTTAAGGTCGTCTTTAATTTTGTACACATAGTCTGAACAGGAGGCTTCGGCCGTATCTGTGGTCACCATGTGTGTGCACACCCTGCAGCGAGGTTTCCCGCACGGTCTACAGCCCTGATGGTGGTCGGATTTGTGTGTTTTCGCCTTGACCAGTAAGTCTCTCAGGTTTTTATTTCTTCGGTAAACCACCTTGGGCGGAGTCTGAAAAATGGCAGAGAGGCGACTACTCTGTTTAAGTATGTTGAAGTGGCGGTTTAGTATAGAATTCACCCGAGGGGCGGCGGCGCAGTATGTGAGGATTAAATTTGCCCCTGAAGTTATATCATCTTTATTCCCACCTTTTTCTCCCATTGTTGATTCTCGGTCCAAAGAGCGAGCGCGCTCAATTGCATTGTCAATTATTTTTTCGGGGTACTTTTGACGCAAGAAGGCTGTTCTCAATTCCTGTGCGTGGGTGTCAAATTGCGTGATTTCAGAGCAAATTCTTCTGTATCTGTGGGCTTGAGAGTAAGGAACACCTGTTTTGCAGTGATGGGGGTGACTGCTATGGAAATGCAGATACTGTTGGCGGTCTGTTGGTTTTTTATACAGGGAAGTAGATATGGTGGTGCCACTGAGTGATACAGTGACATCCAGAAAGTGAACACTCCTCTGCGAATACGTGTGCGTGAATGTTATCGAAGGATGCACGGAGTTGAAACCGGAAATGAATTTGGAAAGATTATGTTCACTATCGGCCCACACGAAGAATATATCATCGAGGAAGCGTCGGTAAAATATAGGTTTGAATGGAGAATTTTCGAGGAAAGGAATTTCTAAAGAGGCCATGAAAATATTTGCGTAATTTGGGGCCATTTTGGTTCCCATGGCAGTTCCGTTTACTTGCAGATAATGGTTTTGGTCGAATTCAAAGTTATTATGTTTAAGTACCAGATTTAGGAGCACCTCTAAAGCGCTTTCGTCGAATTCACTCGTTGATTTACTTTTTCCGTAGGCGGCGACTGTGGCGGCGATTCCTTCGGTGTGGGGAATGTTTGTGTACAGTGATGAGACATCCATGGTGACCAAATAGCAATCTAGAGGTACCACAAGTTTTGAGACTTCTCGAAGGAAGTGGCTGGTATCTTTGATGTATGATGGGAATGATTGTGGGATGTGCCTAATCAGAGAGTCAATGAAACTAGAAATTTTTTCAGTAGCAGTACCGTTGCTGGAAACTATGGGTCGGCCGGGATTGTTAGTCTTGTGAATTTTGGGTAGTAAATAGAAACGCCCGGGAGACGATTTGCCAGGTGACATCATTTTAAGCATAGGGTAGGTTATCTTCCCACTTTTACGTAATGATATTAGTGAGGCCTTAATAGTACTTTTATACTCCTCTGTCGGATCACAAGGGAGTTGTTTATAGAAATTTTCATCTGCCAGTTGGCGAAGCCCTTCTTTGAAAATTTCTATGAAAATTTCTATAAACAACTCCCTTGTGATCCGACAGAGGAGTATAAAAGTACTATTAAGGCCTCACTAATATCATTACGTAAAAGTGGGAAGATAACCTACCCTATGCTTAAAATGATGTCACCTGGCAAATCGTCTCCCGGGCGTTTCTATTTACTACCCAAAATTCACAAGACTAACAATCCCGGCCGACCCATAGTTTCCAGCAACGGTACTGCTACTGAAAAAATTTCTAGTTTCATTGACTCTCTGATTAGGCACATCCCACAATCATTCCCATCATACATCAAAGATACCAGCCACTTCCTTCGAGAAGTCTCAAAACTTGTGGTACCTCTAGATTGCTATTTGGTCACCATGGATGTCTCATCACTGTACACAAACATTCCCCACACCGAAGGAATCGCCGCCACAGTCGCCGCCTACGGAAAAAGTAAATCAACGAGTGAATTCGACGAAAGCGCTTTAGAGGTGCTCCTAAATCTGGTACTTAAACATAATAACTTTGAATTCGACCAAAACCATTATCTGCAAGTAAACGGAACTGCCATGGGAACCAAAATGGCCCCAAATTACGCAAATATTTTCATGGCCTCTTTAGAAATTCCTTTCCTCGAAAATTCTCCATTCAAACCTATATTTTACCGACGCTTCCTCGATGATATATTCTTCGTGTGGGCCGATAGTGAACATAATCTTTCCAAATTCATTTCCGGTTTCAACTCCGTGCATCCTTCGATAACATTCACGCACACGTATTCGCAGAGGAGTGTTCACTTTCTGGATGTCACTGTATCACTCAGTGGCACCACCATATCTACTTCCCTGTATAAAAAACCAACAGACCGCCAACAGTATCTGCATTTCCATAGCAGTCACCCCCATCACTGCAAAACAGGTGTTCCTTACTCTCAAGCCCACAGATACAGAAGAATTTGCTCTGAAATCACGCAATTTGACACCCACGCACAGGAATTGAGAACAGCCTTCTTGCGTCAAAAGTACCCCGAAAAAATAATTGACAATGCAATTGAGCGCGCTCGCTCTTTGGACCGAGAATCAACAATGGGAGAAAAAGGTGGGAATAAAGATGATATAACTTCAGGGGCAAATTTAATCCTCACATACTGCGCCGCCGCCCCTCGGGTGAATTCTATACTAAACCGCCACTTCAACATACTTAAACAGAGTAGTCGCCTCTCTGCCATTTTTCAGACTCCGCCCAAGGTGGTTTACCGAAGAAATAAAAACCTGAGAGACTTACTGGTCAAGGCGAAAACACACAAATCCGACCACCATCAGGGCTGTAGACCGTGCGGGAAACCTCGCTGCAGGGTGTGCACACACATGGTGACCACAGATACGGCCGAAGCCTCCTGTTCAGACTATGTGTACAAAATTAAAGACGACCTTAACTGTGACTCAGCCAATGTGGTATACAAAATTCGCTGTGAGGTGTGCAAACAGGAATATATTGGACACACGGAAACCGCGTTCCGTTTGCGTTTCAACAACCACAGGGCACACGTAAAGGGCCTCCCCAATTTGCCGTTCTCCAAACATATCAATCTTCCTGGTCACTCTTTCGAACGCGTAAGTGTCATACTCCTACAATCCGGCGTCCAGAACACACGGGAGCGCGAACAGCGGGAGTCATACTTTATAAAGAAATTCAGATCACTTACCCACGGAATCAACGAGAGCCCTGGGCGACTGACGTGTCTCCGCAACGTTTCGTGAAACAGAAATTGAATTACTCAATTAATTTATTTATAAATACGTGAAGTCGCACACGCAAGTTGGTCAATATAGCGAAACTTAACGAATTCGATGCTACGTGAACCAAACGGATTGTGTTAGTATTATTAGACTTTATTTTCCTTTCTGAGTACTTTTTTAGTATTATTTATTTTTATATATTTTTAATATATTTTCATCCTTTACAAAAATACCCATTTATTTATTTTCAGTATGACTGGTTGTACATTTTTCTGCAAGAGAGGGCAGGTGGAGGAAGGGGGAGAGGGCACATTAGCTTTCCAACGTGGCCATTATATTCCGAAAGCTGGAGCGGGTCGTATGGTTCTTGTGTGTGTTTGTGTGTGTGTGTGTGGCCCGATGCCACGGGCCAGCCGCCGAACCACGTGAACTTAAACTCGATCCATGTGTGGGATGCGAGTAAGCAGCAACATGTTCCACATTTTTCCGTTTTTCTTGGTCGCCTCCGCTGGCGGCGCGTCTTACCTATACCAAGTAACAATGCCAGAATTACCCGCTCGTTTCCGGCGGCTCTCCGTCGCTCCTTTCTAGTTCCTCTCCTTCTTCTGCTTCTTGTTGTCTGTTGCTACCTCGTTCGCCCGCTTGTCTTTTTCTCTCTCTTTTTTTTTGGAGGGTCTTTAAACTGTGAGGGTGACCCTCTGCTACGGGAACTTGTATCATTTCACTTACATCCTCCGAAGAAGGCTGGTCCACCAGCCGAAACTGTTAGGATTAAATAAATATTTTATTGTTTTGTTTCCTATACTGCACTATTCTCGAAGTTTATAACTTTTATTACGGTAGCCGGAAGAAACTCTGATCATCTATTTCATCCATATATATATATATATATATATATATAAGGGAAAAAAGTTTGTACATAAGGGCTCGTTTTTCCGTGTTTTTACACAATATTAATGATATCTAACAGGCAGTAATGCCAAGGAATGTATAGGGGAAGTTATTAGAACAAATGGAATGTACATAAGAAGAAAGAAAAGTGGGTGAAAAAATAACCAGCTGTGAGCAGCAATCGAACCTACGACCTTCGAATAACGCGTTCGATGCTCTAACCATTGAGCTATCACAGCGGCCTTCCCTCCATCCACTATTTTGTGTTTATATGTGATTTTAGAAGTACGAGTGTTAGTCAGCACCATCTATAAGCCAAGCGGTGAGTGTGAAACACCCTTTTTATGCATATGTGTGGCGTAACGTAGCACGTGAACTTATTACGAGCGGGCAGCTGACCAATAGTCCCTCGTATACAACCTAATGACACCAAGTCTGCCAGTATGAGACCCTCGTTATTGAATAAGGGAAAAAAGTGGATACCTAAGGGCTCTGTCTGTTTGATATCATAATTATAATATATATATATATATATATATATATATATATATATATATATATATATATATATATATATATATATATATATATATATATATATATATATAACATTAAGGCAGGCATGGTGGTTGAGTGGCCGTAGCGTTGTAAGTAGTCAAGCTCTGCAAGCAGACTGCTCACGAAGGATCTGCTATATATATATATATATATGTGGTGTGTGTGTGTGTGTGTGTTTTACTCGCTAAAGTTTGAATGCAAATACTCCTTCTTCTAATTGCTGTTACCGTCTTTACCTACTCTGTAATAGCTTTTATATTTTCGTCGTAGCCGTTCTACAGTAAAGAGCTACTTGTATCTAACGCCACTGAAAGGCTCGCGCGGATTACGTTCTCCCTCAAAGTATCTTCAAAGTGCTGGAATGCACTTGAATCAGCGCGTTTCTTTAAACTCTGCAAAACGCTTCTGACTTCCTTTCCTAAGCGCGCCCATTCATGGCAGAGCTGCTGTATACGGCTACTTTTCTGCAGAAATCAAATATGGCACTGCACAACCTGTCTTGCGTATGTTATACTTCTTTTAAATGTGAAACAGCTTGTTGTGCTTTTTTTTTGAAGCTTTTAAACGACGGTCGCACCCTTTAACATTACAATTTTTTCCCAGGAAAATAATGTATGGAGAATATCCGGAGCGCTGACCGCCATGTTCCCGCACAAGAATATTGAACCGGCCCCTTTTTTGCGCCGGTATTCTTCCTGTCATCGGGCTTCTTTCAGCGGCCGCAAATGCCACCGCAGCAATGTATTTCTTTCTCTCTCTCTCTCTCTCTCTCTCTCTCTCTCTCTCTCTCTCTCTCTCTCTCTCTCTCTCTCTCTCTCTCTCTTTGTGAGTGAGTGGGTTATGTTAGCACACTTCTTGCGTTCGTTTAGCGCCCTCTCCCCGGCTTCTTTCGCAACACCACACGTGCGAGCCAGAAACAAGGTAAAAATTCAGGCCAGTGGCAAAAAATAAAAGAAAAGAAAGCCAGGTGAAGCCGCAGACGTTAAGAAAGACCTGTCCGGCTCTTTGAAGACGACTGGAACCAAAGGGAGAGGAGACACAAAAGAGGGCGAAGGCCGTCTGCCGATCGCGTCGCAATGAGGTCCTTGGCCTTGCTTGGCTTGGCTACCGGTTGTCTCGCTGGCTCAGCTCACGGCTTTCTAGCTGGCTGAAGGTCGGCTGGAAGGACGCGTGCTGAGCCAGCGGATGACCGGAGACGTTAGAAAGTGGCGTCTTAAACGTGATCATGCTCTCCTTCTTCCGAATTCTAATTTACGGTATTCATTCAGCATAAAGTTGGGTCCCCTTTGCGAGTTACGAACTGTAGGTCGTGGGTTCACTCCCGGTCGAGGTGGTCGCATCTAGGTGGAGGCGTAACGCTGGAGGCCGGTGTACTCTGTGATTTCAATGCTCGTTAGAGAACGCCAGATGGTCGAAAGTTCGGGAGCCGTTCAATACGGTGTTTATCCTAATCATATCCTGATATTGGCACGTTAAACTACACTTATTATTATACAAGAGTTGTGGCCGGTAGGCGGGGATGACCGTCTCCTTTCGGACCCCGCTAACTACGCAAAAAATTTAATCGCGCCTAATTCTCATAATCGTCATCTCGTCAAATTTACTTGACCCAATATCACCGCCCCTGCAGGCGTCCCGGTTGGTTTCGAAGTGCCATCACGACACAGTTGAACAATGCTGCCGAATTAGATGCTTCCCAGAATAACAGCAGTCACCTCGACATCATCAAATTTTGACACGCTGGGAAAATTTTGAGACCACGACACTTTGAACAGCCGTGAAACAGTGATATCGGCAGCTTTATAAAATTCGACCATGTCCGTGATTGGCAGTAACGTCCGAAGTGACGCTTCCAGAGACAGTTTTCTGACATTCCGAGCCGCATATCCCGAAGGTTGTGTATTTGTATACATACCGCAACCTTTGTAATAAATTGAGGGAAATTGAGGGCACTAAAAACGTCAGGCCTGCGCGTAAAACTCGGTACAGTTACAGTGTACTAAATAAGGCAATGGACTTACTCCACCACTCCTGTGACGCTGTTGATGTCACATAGGATAAGTGGCGCCACAGGCAACTTGAATACAAGTTTCGCTTGCAGAAGGTCCTCGCCACTGGCCGTACACGAGTTTGCAACATGAGATTTTTTTATATTTAAAATAATCTTGCTAGTATTAACTGCTGTCGGACTATATTCAGAGCGTATGTTGCTCTCGGTTTGTCTTTACTCCGTTTTCTTTTGCGACAGAGTTTGCTGAAAGTCTGCCCTATGGCATCCAACGCAACCCTTGCTTGTCTTTTTTCTTCCTTTTTTGTGTGATGCCGTTAATGCTTTTTCTTTCATTTTGGTACGCTTGAGTTCATAGCATATTCGCTGTATTTTTTTAGACCACATCGTATTTCCCCTATATAACACACCTCGCGGAAAATGACGATGTGCAATACCCTGCAAAACATGCGGTTTCATGCCATGTGAATCTTATGTATCAGGATAATGTCTAAATTTCTCCGTCCAGCTCGCAATTAGAAAATAGAGCATGCCCCACCGCTTCTTCGCCAAGGAAAAACATGCACGTATGCTTGCTGGGCTTTTTTCTTTGTTATGCTATGATGAAATATTATAGCTTAATCATTTTTGCTTCACTTTGGTTGTGGAGCCATGCAGATGCTCGAAGATTCGAGCACCGGCCTGGTTCTGTGTGCTTGATGGCCATGGTAGCGTTAGTTTTGTCATGTTTATACTACCCTTATCTCCTTCAGTGTGACGTCCAACTGGAAATAAAGGAGAAAAAAAAACCCGGCTCAGTTCTATGGTAAAATACCGAGCTGCCACGGAGATGGGTGATTTTCGAACGCCGATTCATCCTGAATCATTTTTCTTAGTTTTTTTTTTTCGTGTGATACCGGTTATGGTCGCCGGTGTCGGACAATTACAACACCCTCGCTGTGATCTCATAACAGCTTTCGCCGTAAAGTACGTCACGGGTGCGTCATGTTTCAGACACCGCCTGAGCAGCCCTGCGTTCCCATGAAGCGTAAAACCCCGATGCGACGCTAATAGAGGCTCGCTGGCCGGGTAAAGGTCGGCTACCCGCGCAGCCAACGACCTTCGCTAACATCCACAAACGCCGTAAGCCTAAGGGAAGCCGTTGAAGTTTCCCTCTATTGAAACGTTGCGGATACTTACCCAACTTTTCAAAGAGATTTAATTGTGCAACTCGACTACGCCGAAGCTGATGGTTTTCTACGCCGAGAGTAGTATTCTCGAAGTATAAAAAAATGAAAAGAAAGGTGCCACAATCTTAGAAGTTGGTCACCCCCCCCCCTTTTTTTTCTGTTAGTGGAAACTCATTCATTCATGCAAGGTCTTCATCGAACGACCGCAGAAGTCGAATATACAACTGACCGTGAGTGACCGAAGCCGTAAGAAAGACGGAACGCATGTTTGGGCAATCAGTGTAATAACAATGGAGGTGCCGGCGTTGGTCGAGCTTGTAGGACGACGACACGAAAAGAAAGCCAATTACGGCCAGCAGGCGTGCAGGCATTCTCGAAAGGGGATTCTACTATAACGTTTTACCGAAGGGCATTGAGCTGATATTTTCAACACCTACTAAAAAAAAGATACTTAACTGGAATATTTAGAGCTTGCTCATCACGCGGAAAAAAAGTAGGTCGACCTTAAGCTTCGCCTTTAAGAGTTGAACGCGATAGGGATATTCTGTCCCTAATGTGTATTCTAACCACTTGGTGTACACTTCTTATTGCACCATGTTACTCGAGAAGTTTAAATTGTTGATTAGAATAGTGTAATCGATAAAGTTGAAAGTGCCCTGTGTCAGTGAAGCTTTCGCATCTGGCTGCATTCGGTGTATTGGGTAGCATGCTTTAAACCACGAGCGATCATGTGCGTGAAATCATTTCGTACTTGCTTTGAACCCACTACGTGGTCGTTAAGGAATGCGTGCAGTAACGTGTGTGCAGTTTGTAGTGTGTGACCGGCTTTGAACCACGGAGTCTTTATCATAAGCACGTCTTCAGCCTTAAAAAGATTATTTTTCCTAAAAAGACGGCTACGTTCCGCACCACCTCAAACAGAACTCTTAGCCTATAAAACCTTAATCTGCCCATTATTAGAATACACCAACTTAGTCTGGTTCCCGGCAATAAAGAACCTAATTAAAAAGCTAGAAGGGGTACAAAGGAAAGCAGTTTACCTATAACCAATACATTTTGCTCGACTCACCCACTGAACTGATCGCAAGAGACAGGCTACTACCATTACGAAATCGCGCTAAACTCGCGCGCCTAAAAATGCTCTTGCAACTTATTGGTAGGCAGCTAAACATCGCACCTCGATATCCACTTCAGAAACCAGGCATTCACGCCATAAAAATTCCCCAACATTACAGGAATACCCTTTCAGTACCAACTGCTTCAAGTATTCCTTCTTCCCACAGTCAATTAGAGAATGGAATAGATTGCCCACGTGTCTGACTAATAGTAAAGATTGAAATACTTCTTTTAACTTTGCTTGAAAACCACATTCGTGACACTCAAAGCATAAATGATGTTTTCTTTCTTCTATGCTTTTTTTATCGCTTGTACAATTCTAGGTTGCTTTTTGAATATGTCAGTGTTATCAATGGATTACGTAGTATAATATTTTCGTGTAAATCAACCAGACATAGGCTGTGCTTTTATACTCTTCATGTATCACAATAGAATATCTGTAGTCACGCATTTTCGCATGTAAGTGCAAGTGTAGCTATTGTGTATTTAGTTGTATATGTATTTCCTGTGTATTTTGTTTGCCCTCCTGCAATAGTCCCAATTGGGACTAGCAGTATGTAAAAATAACTAGCTAAATAAATGAATACAAATTAATTGATTAATTAGTTATAATTTAATTAATTAATTAATTAAAGCGAAATACTTCCAGTGTTTCGGGGTGTGTCTATTCGAGACGAAAATAAGGAAAAGAGACAACGTGCCCAAAATGCCGATACCTCCTTGACGGCTGAGAATTCTCATACGTGGGCAACTCTCTCGTACACCTTCTTCGTGATTTATTCAAGTTACGTACGTTAACTATTGTGTTAATTCAAATTTTCAGCACTGTATTCACTTCTAATAAATCTGGTTCCAACTCGCGACGTCCCAGACACTCTGGAATGCGTCAGCCGTAGAGTGGTGAAGGCGTATCCTATACACAGAGGCGACAACTCTGTTTATGGTTACCCAACCGCATACATACCTTTATTAATATAGGTCACACTTTCCTTCGTGCATTATCTTAAGACCAGTGGACGGCATATAAGCCATGGTCTCATTCTTCCTCTCAGTCGATTGTATTCATTCAGCACCGGAGGCTTTCTGCACCCAATAGTATTTTACGTAGCCTCCGAAATCGCAAGAATGTGAAGCTTTATGCACCTCGCGTGGTCTTGCATTGCCTCCTAGATCAGTCCACTCTTGACCTAGCGACGATGTCATGCGATGACTTCATCATGTGGCGAGACGCAAAGTGGTGTCATAGTGACGTCATGGTGA
>NC_134708.1:58839276-58909276 GCF_043290135.1 Rhipicephalus microplus
CTTCGCTAAAGCCCCCGTAAAAACTAACACACGCCTGTAAAAAACGTAAATATAAAACAATGACAATCCTCTACGAATGTAAATAATTGAAAAAAAAATATTGGCTGAGATTTCTACAGGGACTGACTTCCGTATACGCTAGTCATTATGAAGTTGTTTTTAGCCCCCCCCCTCCCCTACGAGTTTGTATATGTATTTTCCAGTTTTAGTGCAAGATGCGAACTTCGTTATTCTTCTTCACCTTCCTCTTTTTTTTTCTATTCATCATTATCATCATCATGCTTTGTTTTCTTTTTTTTGCCACTTGTGAGCACGGTTCTGTGCGAAGGATGTTGTTGTGAGATGTGTGGGGAGAGCATTAGCAAACGTACTCTTAAGTGTAGACGGGAGTCGCCCAGAGCCGACAAAGCGCCCTAAAGAGGCAGCACTCACTCAAGCGCGCGGAACCACTCGACGTCGTCTCTCCTCCACCCCAGCGACTCCCCGAGGGCTCCAACAAAGCGGCCAGCCAGGCAGCGTGCGCAAATACTCGCAGTGAGACAAAAAAAAAAAAAAAGCCCTTCACACCATCCTCAGTGACAAAACATACATAATACGAAGCATGAAAGTAGAAGAAGCGAAACAATCCAGCCCACCTCTGGAATGGGAGGGTGTATGTACGGGCGTTTCGGTTGAGAGACAAGAGGAAATTGAAAGAAAGAGAAGGAGAGGAGGCGATGAAAAGCAGCGACCACTGTGTGACTGCTGCAGGCTCGAGTTCCCCTCGCGGCCCTGGCCAAAGCTGTGCCGCCGAGGGCGCACGCACAACTCAGCCACCAGGCCTCCCCCGATCAATACCTGGCCATTCCACCCTCGATGCCGATGCCTGCGCACCGCGCGCCGCTCTGGCGGGCCTACCTGTTGAGCGCGGAGAGGAGTGTGCTCTCCTTGCTGGGTCGGCGCATGCGCAGTCGGTGGCGGGGACAAGTGAGGCTCGTCAGCGCGAATTCGCACTGCTGTACGCCGTCGCGTGTTTTACTTCGTCGCGTGGAAACTAGAGTTTCACCTCCCGAAACCAAGATGCGATCCCGAAAGACTCCGCAGGAGATTGGTGCTGAAGATTTTGGCCAACACGGTGGTTTAATGAGCAGCTAAATCACGAGCGCGCGAGCGTCTCACGTTCTGCCTCTCTTGAAATGCGGCTGGCTCTTGCCGAGTTCGATCCCGTGACCATCGGTTCAGCTGTGAAGCACGGCAACCATTAGGTCACCATGGCAGCTATGAAAGGTGCAGCAAAAGACTCTGGGATAGTGACACGCGACACTTATAGTCAATTGAATTCATATTGTTTACGAGCCGAACTCGTCGAAATACGTACGCCACGGCCGAGGAAAGAGATCACGAAGTACGAGCTTAGCACCGCAACAACCCCGCGAAGTCAATGCTGCCGTGATTCGCGACAACGTGTTTAGGGCTAAAGCTCGTGAGGACCATAGCGTTTCCTAAATATACCCCAGATGGAACACTGGCGCTAGTGTCTACGGAAGCTGCAACGCATGGCGCTTCAGCAAGCACGGGAATGATATGTACTACACGGATTTGTCTAATCTTCGTACTTCTGACTCCGTGTGCTTTCGTGTGGCTTGCAGCTGTTTTCTCAAGTAACAAACATCAGCAAGTGTTCAGCGGTTGCGCCTCACCACCGTAATCTTTTAGGCTTACCATTTAAAATCGGGTCATGAAGTTCAACAAGTTTCATTCCTTCGAAACAAAACCGAAACAACAATAAACGAAGCCGTGTGATTCATCGTCCAGAAGTAGGAATACTAGGCAAATTCGTACACTACTCATCGTTCCCATGGTTTCTGAAAGATCGCAGCGCCAGATCCCCTCTAGTTAACCTTAGAAAATTCTACGATTAGCGCCTAGCTTTGTCTTCTGTTGGGGTAGCGCAATCGAACCGTTTCTATTGTCGAAACAATTGTCAGACAAACCCCAAAAAAGGTTTTATCCCCCTGATTATTCCACAAAGTTTTTGCGTCTGTCGGCTCCCATCTTGATTTTGGAGTTTTGGCTTGTGTTTCGAATAAAAAGATGGCCTTTTTTTAAAACTTCGTTCGATAGTTTAAAATTGGTCAACCTAAGAGTGTCTCAAGTTGGTGAAGCGGCACTGCTGGACTTTTTATGAACTGCGTGTACTCACAAAGCAGCTCCAGTCCACATGGAGCCAAAAGTGCGTGGCAAATCTTTGTACCAACCGCAATTCCTAGGCTGACCAAATTTTTATGCGTTGCAAACCCCATAAACACTATCGCCATAATTCACTACAGAGTAACATAATTTCCTCAATAAAGCACTTCTTTGGGCAGTTGGTACGAGTTTGATATATAGTACAACGCAATCTTCAATGATACAAGCTTGCATCCACTAATTTGGGCAGGTCTCTTTTTCTTTAAAGACGATAGTCTTTCTTGGGGACCTTCGACGCAGAAATTCTGGTCTGTCTGTCTGTTTGATCGCCCTTGACGATACCCCAAATGGCCGACCTATCCGCAGCGCCCACCAATATTGCTCAAGCTTTGGCATTCATACTTGTGCAATTGTCAATTAAAAATCAATTTTTGAGCATATCTGAGGCACCATAACAACACGTTAATATTCTGTATGTGTGTCTCTTTAATATACCTAAGTAATTCTAAGGACCGTAGCGTTTATCACGCTGCGCTGACGATGCGACGCTTGCACGAAAAGTCACGCGTTTCCAACTCTTTGCTAAGACGACACGGTGGCGGCACCTACTCGTCGCCTTGCGTTCTACACCTTATCGCCTCCGAGACGGGTACGCATTCCGCACGCTTCGTCTTCCAAGATAACTGCCAGATAGCGCTCGTGTCTCACGTGTGACGTGACTTGATACGCTCGTTAACCTCCGCTGCACGCTCTAGGCACTCAAACGCAGCGCCTCCAGAATACCATTCACCGATTTTTCTTTCTTTTTTTTTTGCACAGGACATCAAATAAACGTTTCGTTCACTATCTCCAGACACAAGACTGTCGTCTTTCAACGACATTTGCAGTGTAACATGCAGATACGGTGCCAGTTTCGTTTCCCGTGCCTTCGTGGGCTACAGCTATGCGGCGCAGTTTTCGGTGATATGTATGCGGAGAAATTTCAGCTTAGCGATTGGTCAAATATGGTTCGAATGATGACTATAGTGTGTAAATTTGCGTAGTCATTGTGCTCGCGACTGAAAACCTTCTAACGCGTCCGTTTACCACCGTCTATTAGCTGCTATTGGCCCAAAGTTTGGAAAACCCTGACTTTCTTGAACCCGAAAAGGAGAAAAAGAAGAGCTGCGTACATGTCGAAACAGCTGTCATGTTTGTATACTTATTTTGCGTGTAAACAATGCAGTGTCCAAGTTACAAAGTGGTTTGAACTCACAAGAACGATGCCTGAGTCAAATATTTTTTTTTTTACTAACCGCTGTACTTCAGAGGCTGAGGTGTCGTGCTGCTAGCTTCGAGAACGTGGGCTTGACTGCAGGCCATATTGATCACTTGTTTATATTAGTTTAATAGAAAAGAACTCGTGTGCGTTGAATTTCGATAAGAGTTAAGGAAATGCAAGTACAGTAGAACCCTGAGCGAGCACCCCCTCCTTTTATTTCGTGAGAGATATGACACAGCAAGCGTCGCCCATCACCCCTTATTACCACTTTCACTGTTTCATTCTCGATTTTAGAAACAGAGAGAACATGCATACTAAATAAAGCATATAATAAAACTACGGGTGTCCTTTTTTATTGTTAGCGGCTTTTCCTGCGTCATGTGGAATTTTGCTCCATGACTCAGCAAGGGCCCCCTGGAAATTTTGTCTGATTATCTTTCACGATAGGGGGGAAGGGGGTTGCCCTCTCGGAATTTTACAGCAGTTAAAGTTAATCGAACGTCTCATAACGACATCGTTCTTTGGACACGTAAAATCTGCCCAATTTAATTCAGGACGTCTCACTTGCCAATCTTGAAATGGCCTTTTTACTACCATGCATAGTGTTCTCGCAAATATCAGTGCCAGAATAACCTGTACAAAAAGACTCGTAGAAAACTCCATTATTTTATTCACGCTTTCCTTCGTCTCCACAGCCTCTTATACGGCAGCCACTGTACTCGCTTATTTAACTGATGTCAACGCCCCGGCAACGACACGCCAAGGACCGACACAACCCTTCTCGGTAGAAAAAAAAAAGTTCGACAAATTATTCTAAGCGACGCTCCTAAATTAGCTCCGTCGTTGTGCCCACGCTTTACAGGGGAGTCATTTGCGGCTCCCTGGCGGATTTAAAACGACTTCCTCCTACGCCACCGTCTAAGCCTTATTCCAGGCTGCGGCGAGGCGTTTGTCTTGGTAATCAACTACGTCAGCGCCAGGAGCTAGCGTAGCCGGCGAATATTTTGAAATTTCAACAAAAAAGTCAAGTAATGAATTAAAATAAAAAAAATTATCCTTAGATGCACGCGCGAAGATCGAAGATCTCTTCGTAACCCTTTCAATCTTTCACGTTTCTACTTTCGGGAGTAATATAACACCCTTTCTGGTGTCGACACTTTGGAAGAGTACCTTTCCGGATGGCTATTTGCGAAGGAATGCTATCCAGGTGAGTGCGCGGCAGAGAACATTCGGTTGTTTTGTAATGTGAGCACAGCGAACGGTTGTCGGCGTCTTAGCCTTTCAAATTAATGAGGACGGATGTGCGTGGGCGCGCGCGCACGGATGACGTGACGCTGGCAGCCTGCGTCATCCGAAGCGGTGACCTTTCGAATGAGGATTCGATAGGTGCAACTTGCGAAACATTCGCGTTTAACGAGTGGTCACCACTGAAGATCTCGGTAACCGTGCAGGGTAACCTTTGGTCATGGCGTCTAATGTATAAGGTGGTTTCGGTTGCTTTTTAGGGTACCTACATATAAGTCATAATTTACAACAACACCGAAGCCGTCTTTAAATCACTATGGTACGTCGTTTACTGAGTAAAAGGCATGAAAAGCAGAGCGCGGCTGTTTGCTTGCTATAGCCCCGCGTGAACTAACACCTTTACATTAGCCTGCGTTCGCGCGCATAAAGATCCCGTAAAATATTCTTCCGAAATGCGCCGACAATTACGGTATTTCCTAACGCAAATTTGGAGTTCAGCTTCGTGTCCGATCAACGCGAACTACATTTGAAGTTCTGGCCATCCGCAGTTCTGGCTATTGTAACATTCGTTACACATTGCCACAGAGAATGGTAGCGCTCAAGTGCTATACGCGCACCATTTCCGGCAATGCAGGCCTCGCGACCCAAGCGAAGTGCTGACGGTCTCTTTACGACGAGCGAAGCCGGCCGCAGTTCACGTGCCGGCCACGCAAACGCGCGAGATTCGAACGAACGGCCAGCGTGTGTGACGGAGGAAGAGAGCGAGGTTAGAGGTCAGTGGTTCGTGATATTGACAGACTCCGTGTTCGCTCTCTTTTGTCTTCGGTGGTTCGTGATATCGACAGACTCCGTGTTCGCTCTCTTTCGTCCTCGGTCGCTTCATCAGTTACGACGCCAACGTCAACGGCGACGCCGGTGAAAGCAGGAACGGACCCATAAGAACTGCGCTCTTCAAAAAAAACGGCACTGCTATTCACTGCTCGTTAGCACTCCATCGGACAATACGATATCAATCTGTTATTTCTGTGGCATATTTCGCACATCGGGAGCACAGACGATTGTCAACTGCCCCCCGAGAAACGTCTCCTTTTTCCACTTTGTTATTGTCATTATTTTTTTGCAGCGTAAGCTGCACCGGTCATTGTTGAACAGTTTCGCGCTGCTTATCTATAGCCGTGCTGCGAATCCCACCCAGGAGCAGTGACGTCAGACGCTGCCCAGCTGGCACTTCAGAGAAGGCCTGGAAGCTCCTCCAGTGTGTAAACTCGCACGTTAGTCGGTACATCCTTGTGTCCGTCCGTTGCTCACGCTATGTATATCTTGGCACAGCCGACCCAAACCCGTGCTGATATTTTCTTTCGTCTTTCTTCGTAATCTGAGTTTGAGGCTATTCTCCACGCCATTTTGCGTTCCCCGTCGTAGTGCTCGGGGTAGCACAAGTTCAATCCTCGCCAAGTAGCCCGAACTTGGCGTTGAATAGTAAATGGAGAGTTACCGTATGTCCTACCTTTACGTAGTATAGTTGCACGTCGGTCTTCCAAACAGCGCCCGAAACTGTGCGTTGCAGAGAAGCTGACCTTGGGGTCATTTGTGAAATTTCATTTCTCGATGGAGTCAAGTGAATCGCTGGTCTTCGACACTCCCCACATCTTCACCAGCTACTCGGTAAGCATGCCGCCTGCGAAGACCAAACACGGCTTCACCGCATAGCTGTGGTTGCTCGCTAAACCTACACCCAACTGTGCTACCCAAACGTAGCATCTACATTTCACGCCTAGACAATATTTTTCTGAATAAAGCTCAAACTACAAAGAGTAAAGAGGACAAGAAACCCCCTGTAGGTAACTAGGGAGCGGGTTGTATCCTTGTCCATCCTATACTACCAATAAGAAGCTCTGGTGTAGCCGTACGGAAGGATGTGGGTTCCCCCCCCCCCCCCCCTCAACCACAGAAAATCTATTTTCAAGTTTTTTGCATATGCTTGTATCCATGCACACCTACAAACGCACGCAGCAACATGCGCATAATACGGTAGAACGCCCCCCCCCCCCCCCAAAAAAAAAAAGAAATCATGGCTTTGCTGCTGATACGTAGAAAGGTACTGCAAACGAGCGATCAATCCTGTAGGGTCGGTACGCGTCAGAAAAAGTAATAACGTAGTATCAACATTGTAATGCGTTCTCTATTAAAATGCAGCGTGAGTTCTACATAGTACAGATTGCCTTTGTGTTGATGGATTGGAAGTAAATATCAGACTGGAGTCACGTCTGCAGAAAGATTTAATTTAGAGAGAGGCCAGAGTTGATGTGACGGGGGGGGGGGGTAAAGAAAAAAAAAGTAAATGGGAGAAATATAGCGTGAGAAACTCATTATCTGGCGCTATTCGGCATCGTATCGACCCCTGCTAGTTCCGCGATGAACTGAAACGTAACACTCGATCAACTGCTGTCAACAGTATACTTTTTTCATCAGGCCTTATCTAAACGGCTTCGGTTTCCCTGAAGCGAGCTTTGGCGGGACTATTTCTTTTTGATTACCCCTGAACATCGTGCGTTTCATACCCGTATGGCTTAAAGTTTTGATGCGAGGGCTGCACTGATCGGCGAAAAACGGTGTCCTCCGGTGTCACTTTTTTTTCTTTTCTTCATGCAGTGAGGGACGTGGGCTTAAAGCGGAAATTGAACCAACTCCTTTTCTTCAGGTTTTTCGAACGTCGATCTACACGACAAAAACGAAAAGAAAAGTTGAACGATTGCTAGTGGCTCCGTAACGGTAAATATCCAAAATATCCAGAATCGTCTGGCGTAGCAGAAGCTCAAACACTACCGCATGAACACTGTGAAAGTTATTTAAAACGTCGGTAAAGGTGAACAAGAAATTAGTGCAGGACTAAATTGCGTGATGGAAACTCTGGAGCCGTTATTTAACCCCCAGTAACTTTTACAGCGAAAGCTGTTATAAGATCACAACTCGGGTCACGCGCGCAGTTGCATGTTGTCCGTCACCGCCGGTCTCCGTAGCCACATTGCGCGAATCGGGGCTTGAACCCGGGTCCGCTGGGTGCCAGCCCAATATTCTACCACAGAGTTACGCCGGTGCTTGCAACTGGTTGTCAAACTTGCCTTAGGCAGGCATGACCTAGCACCAATGGCACAGTGGGGCTCGAACCCGGGTCCACTCGGTGCCAGCCTAGTATTCTACTACTGAGCTACTCCGGTGCTTGTGACTCGTTGTCAAACTTGCCTTAGACAGGCTTCATGTCGGGAAAGCAATCGCGTTAATACGACTTATAAAACGTCTTACAGCAGCGAAAAAACAACCGGTCGTCGCACAATGCGATTAACGTAACGAGTGGGCCGTCCAATGCTCCAACCCATTACAAAAACTTGTTCTTGTTTCCCTGTTAACTGTGGCGCATACCCACTTCAGCCATAGTTCCTCATCGTCGTCAGCCACTGCATGGACAATTGGCACACAATTTCTAGCAAGTGTTTAGCGTTTAGCACGCTTCTCGGAAGAATGACGAAAAATAGCATAGCGAACTCCGGCTTACTACCCAAACTTTTAGTATTATAGACCTAGTGCGTATCAAGCAAGTGTGCTTGCAGTAGTTACCCAATGAGTGTTTTGAAAATGCTCTGAAAGGGCGCTCTTCTAGCTTTCACTGTGACTGTGCTGCGCCTACCACGCAGGCCTGGCGTTTATTTATAGGTGCAAAAATCAGTGTCGAAAGCCTAACTTTTAAATGTCCCTCATAATTCTCCTATATTGAGTTTAAGAATTTGAAAGTGGTTGTTTTTGCTATTTTGGCTACATTGGCCCGATCGATTTTTAGAAAGTTGGTATTTATTTAAGTCTGCAGCTATCTGAGAAGATACTGTATCTGACGTTCACCTATATTTTGGCCCCGTTCATACGTGGCCAAAATATAAGCCGGCACGGTGGCTGATGCGGAAACTTCAAGGTCATTGCCTGAATTTCCTTTTCCCGCATTTTCGAGCCCACCAAGCGTTTTCTCGCAGCTACCGTGGTGCTTTTGGTATCACGAAAAAATATTTTACGAATGCGAGAAAACTTCTCTCTCTCTCCCTTCTTTTTTTTAGGTTTCGCTTAAGCGTGAAAATTTCGAGTAAGTGCAAGCTACATCTTTGGTCCACGTACTGTTGTACTGTTCTACTACAATGCATGAAGCTTTACGCGTTATTCGTCTACTTTACATAACTGTCTGTTTTGCCAAACGAATTTCACCTGGTTCTCAAACAGGCGGTACTCACATGTCAGGTATGCGTAAAGTTGATAAGTCATTCAGAAGCTTTTAAACTTAACTGACCCCGCTGCGGCCGCCTCACGCATCAATGTAAGCTTTCACGGGGTGCACATATACGCCATTGCATTGGAAATAAATGCCAACAGTGCGCTGTTCCGCATTTATTTTTAAGCATTTATTTATTATTAAGCGGCTGTAGCCTGAATGGCAACAGAGAAAGGCCCCTACAACCATCCCCATTAGAACCAACGAACACTCTAGTGCCTTTTTATATGTATGTATGTATGTATGTACGTACGTATGTACGTATGTATGCATGTATGTATGTATGTATGTATGTATGTATGTATGTATGTATGTATGTATGTATGTATGCATGTATGTATGTATGTATGTATGTATGTATGTATGTATGTATGTATGTATGTATGTATGTATGTATGTATGTATGTATGTATGTATGTATGTATGTATGTATGTATGTATGTATGTATGTATGTATGTATGTATGTATGTATG
Source organism: Rhipicephalus microplus (assembly GCF_043290135.1). Taxonomy (NCBI): domain Eukaryota; kingdom Metazoa; phylum Arthropoda; class Arachnida; order Ixodida; family Ixodidae; genus Rhipicephalus; species Rhipicephalus microplus. The sequence continues at coordinate 58,848,738 of NC_134708.1, forward strand.
TATGTATGTATGTATGTATGTATGTATGTATGTATGTATGTATGTATGTGTTTCAGCTGTTCCTATCTCTGTTCTGCCTTTCTAGTTGCTTCTTCCGTCTCGAAGTATAGGGAAGCAACCGTGAACTTACAGCGCAACACCAGAAAAAATACAGGACAGGGAAGGAGTAGAACAGAAAGAAAAGACGGCGCTGTTCTACTCCTTCCCTGTCCGGTATTTTTCTGGTGTTGCGCTGTAAGTAAGTTCACGATGGATCCTAACCAACTGGCCCAACTTGCCGTCTTACTACAATATATAGGGAAGCAAACCTCAATACAGATGTCGAATTCTCTGTGCAATTCCCTCATTTTATTTGCCTCTTTCCTTCTCTAAATATAAACTGATAATAAAATGAGATTGCGCCCCACGCCAACGCTTTCTCTCTAGCCAACATTTTCCTTCCGGTTTCATAGTGTTAGTTCAGTAGAATGTTTATCACGATTCCTGTGCTCGCAAACGGGTTCTTGTATCACAGTATTTGGAATTGCCCGAACCGCTCATGACTTACCATTCTTAGCGGCGTTCAGCGGAAATTAAAGAACCCCGCCAGCGTGGCCGGTAGCATTCTAAAGACCGCCGGAAGTGGATAATCTCGGAAGCTTGCCACCGTCTCACTTAAGCACCTTGCCGGGGACGGTGACGTCACGCCGAGGTGATGTGTGATGCTGGGTAGCGAGCCCCACAGGGAAATCATGTCGTCTGCTTGGCCGCATAGTAAGTAAGCAACGTACACTCTTGCACCGTCACTATTTTCTCTGACGCTACCAAGGCGCGAGCCCGTAAGCATCGGTGGATGTGGCATTGTTTACTGAGAATGGCCCAGCAAGAGTCACGGAGGAGGCGTGTATGATAGCGGGCGTGGGTACACGCCGGGTTAGTGATCGCTCACTGTATGGAACGAATTTTCTATATTTGGCATACTTCAGTAGCAGAGTCGTACTCGTGAAAAATCCGGTATATACTCCACATATATATATATATATATATATATATATATATATATATATATATATATATATATATATATATATATATATATATATATATATACTCCTTTTTCGATTTTTGGCTTTTCTTTTTATGTAATTTTTTTTCAGTCCAAAATTATTTTGTGTTTGAAAAACCACAAGCCTTTTACTTAAGACCCTGCCGCCCGGTTTTTGGCCGATCCCCCTTTTTGGGTGTGCGCCATGGTAACAAGGATCATCATCATTATCAAGACTAGTGCTATGTCGTCCCTTTGTCGTCGTTCTGATCACGCGCTACAACAATCGTCATGTCATACCAATAAGCCCAGACTGCCACGCTTGTACAGGGTTTTTGTATACATGAGAGTTTTGAGCACCGGCATAGCTTATTCCTTCCATTCTAGTAAGACAAGTTCAGTGGTTTCTGGTTTATGACATGAAAAGCCGTGGCAACTTCACTGCTTTTTAGAGTACTTTCACGAGTAAATCACTGCATTTCATGAACTGTAAAAAATGAAAAAGAATGTACCCGACTGGGTACCTCGCATGGAAACACGGTTGCACACAAAACAATTGTAGACAGAATGCCACTCATGTCTTTGTTGAAAACTCATGCCACTGTTGAAAACTGAAGCTCTGCAATAAAGAAAAAAAATAGCCGGCATGGCTCAGTTGTATAATACTGGGCTGGCACGAAGTAGACCAAGGTTTGAACCCAGTTCTATCCTAGATAATTTTTTCTTGTTTCTTTTTTGTTATTTGGTGTGATTACAATTACGCAGCTGTGTGGCAGAGGCGGCGGTGGCGGCTGCGGACGGTACCCTTGTTGTGATCTCATAACATCTTTCGTGGTAAAACGGCTAATTGCCGACACACCCTCAGATTGAGAGGCCGTCAGTTGTCTGAAAACTGCGCAAACTTGTATACGCTTGTGATGGCCGAGTATTGGACGGCCACATTCAACACTCGTTAGAGCAGTTTTTTTTTTTTTCAATTGTGGCACCGACACTGAAGACTACAACTCATAGCGAGCTTCGCTTCGCAGAAAAAAAAACATCTGAAAACAATCGCACAAGCAAACCTCTTCAGAGGTGGCTTAGGTGCCCTGGTTCCACTCTTAAGGGTCACAACCGGTGACCATTGAAGAAAACTGGAAACAAGCTTTAAGCTTCTTGGTCATTGAGTTGGGAAGCATTATCGAATCTGATGTCTGCGAGGACAGCAAGCGAAATACAGATGATCCGGTTCATGCTGGCTGAAGAGTACAATTTGGAGGGGAGAAAGAGTTTTTACACCTGATTGCCTTAAGTTGTTCTCGTCGGGCTTTACTTAAAAGGCTTTCTCGTAATGTTTTTTGTACACATCCACGACATTTTTTTTTTCAATTTGCGTTGTTCTGCGGAGCATAGTGCTTCGGCTGACACCCAGAGCTGAAACGTGTTTCGTGGTATTGCGATTTAGGAAAGACTAGTGTCGAGTTTGAAAGGGCATTGAGTGGGGCACCGAGCTACTTGCCATGCTACTTAAGACCTCCGAATTATCTATGGCGTACGTTGTCCAATTGTATCGACATGATATGTAATTATCATCGACCTCTTTAATACCAGCTACAAAACGGCAGCCTCATTGGCAAACCTTCTGAATTTATGCCGAAGTTACGTTAGCCAATTTAATGTTAAGACCGAAACTAATCACCTAATTTCCTCGGCTGTGCACCTCATTTTATTGATAGAATTATGCAGCCCTAAAAGGCAAATGGTTATCTACTTTCCACATTAAATTGATAGCACCAAGTTTTATTTTTCTTCGTATTGTACTCGAGAATATAGTCTGATTTTTTTAGCTGTTTGATTTATACCAATGTCTCGTTGTCCCGCGCGATATAAAGGCGGAATCCTTCAATGCCTAATAAAACGCTAAAATTGATCGTTGGTGTCAGTGGTGTCTGTCGATGTCAACACTAGTGGTGCCAAAAATCCTCGTCACGTGATCCCCGAAATTTCTCACGTTATCATTGCGTCTTTTTGTCGGCGTGAAAACGACACAAAACGTGACGTTGGATGACGACGTCATCGCACGACATCATTTCTTGTTCAAAGATGGACCAGCCACGGAGGCAAGGGCAAAGTCAGTTCAGGTGCACAAAGCATGCATACTTGCAATGCCAACGATCCTGGAGGCCGTAGAAAACAAAACTATGTTATGTACAGAAAGCTTCCACGAGGGAAAGACCAATGCGGCTTAGCAAAACGTATTTTTTTTTCCTGATGAGTTGGTTCACGGTTATTGAAGGAAAACTACTTTAGCGCAAAGTAGCGCGCGAATAAAGAAGGCGCCGGTCCCATCCCCTTTGTCTGCCCGTGTGCGTGTTGCTTTGCACTAAAATATATTTTATTCAAGGACCAATACATTGACCAAGTACAAAAATACGAAAATGGCTTCCGCCTTCATGTCGACTGTGGGGAATGCATTCGGGTCCAGTGAGTTTTATTGCGATAGAAATTATATGGACACTCTCGGCTGGATTTTGCCGTCGGTGTCAGGCGTCAGCATTGTAGTCACTAACCATATATATATATATATATATATATATATATATATATATATATATATATATATATATATATATATATATATATATATATATATATATATATATATATATATATTTCAAAGTACCTTACAGGCCCCATGGGGGGCATTGAGTAAGGGGGGCTATACATATATACAAATAAACTGGAAAAAAATATACAAGACATACAATTGAGCAAGGGGGAAATACATATAGACACCTCAAAATGAAAAAAAGTACAAAAGAAACAATTGGAAAATAATAAGTCAAACAAAAAGCACCAACATTTACAAAAGTTCAACATGTACAAAAGATACACGCATAGTAACCGTGGGCGAAACACTGTATTTCCTGCGCATGCAGCGGCCACAAGGCAGAATCCTCGCGCAAATGAATGTGACAATCACAAAAATGATCCAATACGGACCAATGAATTATGATACGGCATCTACTTGCTGAGGCTTGTGAAGTGGCTTGATAAGATATGACGGAATGTGTCAAAGTTTATCTGGGATGCAATGTCGTCAGGCAAACTGTTCCACAGACGGATAGCACGTGGAAGTGCGGACTGATTGAACGCGTTTGTTGAGCAGTATACACGGGAATAGCTAAGATGATTTTGTAGTCTACGTGAAGTGAGATATGGTTCTTGCAGACCAGTAACGGTGATTCGGGAAGAATGGGTAATTTTATGAAAGAATGACAGCAGGGCAATGTCGCGACGAATGTTCAAGAGTGGGAGTGAAAGTTCCTGTTTGATTTGTGATATACTAGAATGCGGACTGTAGTTATTGGCAATGAAGCGGCTTGCTCTATTCTGGATTCTTTCCAATGAGTCAATTAAGTATTTTTGATGGGGAGACCAAATCGAACAGGCATATTCTAGTTGAGGGCGAACCAGTGTCAAGTAAGATAATTTGCGAATGCCTGATGGTGCAGCTCTCAAGGTACGTCTCAAGAAACCTAGTGATTTCGAGGCGCTGGCAGAGATTGCCGTAATGTGGTCGGACCAGGATAGATTAGGTGTCAGTATTACGCCCAAGTGCCGATATTGTGTTGCAGTCGATAGAATGGAATGATTAATACTGTAAGAGAATTCGGATATGCTAGGTTTACGTGTGAACGACATTACTTTGCATTTTGAGACATTTAGTGTCATCAGCCATGCACTACACCAACCATTAATTACGTCGAGGTCGTTTTGGAGTGACAGGTGATCTTCACTGTTCTTGATTGGACGGTAAATAATGCAGTCGTCAGCGAACACCCTGATGCAAGAAGAGACATGTTGCGGAAGATCATTGATGAATATGAGGAAAAGTAATGGCGCGAGTACACTGCCCTGTGGTACACCTGAAGAAACGTCAGATAGGGAAGAAGACAAATTGTTAACTGTTGTGTATTGCTGACGATTCGACAGGAAATTGCGAAGCCATGATAATGTACGGGAGTCTAATTTCAGGGCGGAAAGTTTCGATATCAGGCGACAGTGTGCAACCTTGTCAAACGCGTTCGAATAGTCGAGGAACACGCAATCAGTTTGATAATTATTGTCCATATTTGCATGAAGCTCTGTGGTAAATTCAAACAACTGAGTCTCACACGAAAAGCCCTTTCTGAAACCATGCTGATTTTTGAAAAAGAAATGATTGGATTCCAGATGCCTGTAAATATGTGAAGCGATGACGTGTTCTAGAATTTTACAACAAATACATGTAAGGGAAATAGGACGGTAATTTTCGCATGAGGTTTTATTTCCACTTTTGAATATTGGAATTATTTTCGCCAGCTTCCAGTCAGACGGTATCATACCTGTTTCGAGAGACTGCCGGAATATATGAAGTAGTATTTTGCTTGTGACCGTTACCGTATTCTTTAGCACCTTTGAGTTGATTCCATCCACGCCGCATAAAGACGACAACTTAAGATTATTTATGGCTGTAATTATGCCTTCTAATTGAATATCTATTGGTTCCATAAATTGGTAATCGAACTCAGCTACGTTGGGTATGTTGGTACTGTTCTCTTTCGTGAAGACAGAAGTGAAAAAGGAATTAAATGCTGTTGGACACTGGCTAGCTGTGAGAGGGACGTTGTTGCAGTCATGCAATGAGATGTGTTGGTTTTCGCTGGAGGGGTTTATGACTTTCCAAAATTTAGCTGGGTTGTTTTTCAGTAGTGTGGGTAGATCAATAGAATAATACTTTTCCTTAGCCTTACTTAAAGCTGTGCAATATGCTTTTATGCAGGTTTTATATTTAAGCCAAGAAGAAGAACTACCCGAGCACTTAGCATTATTGTAAAGCCGTTTTTTCTTATTCCGCATTCTCAGAAGCTTTTTATTGAACCATGTATTTGATTTACCATTGCTAATTTTAACCAGTGGAACATGCTTGTCAACTAACGTACACAAAACTTGCTTGAAAAGTAGCCAGTTCTCTTCTACGGATCTATTGTGGAAACACGGCAGGAGAGTGTTTATATATATATATATATATATATATATATATATATATATATATATATAACGCAAAAAAGAAAAATAAAAACTCCCAAGCATTTCCCCGAGGGTGAACATGGTTAAGTGCGAATACACGGGGTGATGCTATGAGGGGTATTTAATAATTCGCACTATTATATTTATTAATCACACTATGGTGCCTTTATGGTGTAATGGTTCCTGGGAATCGCAATTTGATCACACGGGGGAGCTTACGTTAACTCACTGGCGAATGCCAACGGATTTTAACTTTACTCCCCCTCACGACCCGCTCTCGACGGGAGACTGAGAGAGATGGTGGGCGCGCGAGAGAGAGGGGTGCGCGCGCAGCTGCAGCGAGCAAGGAGAGCGGAGGAACGAGCGAAGGGGGAATGGTATAAGGCGCGTTACTGACACCGATATCAGCGTCGCGTCCGTGGCTTATTCGGTAGAGCGTCGCGCTGCGGCCCGCCAAGTCATCTTTCTTTTAAAGATATAGAGAAGACTGCGGACGCCGCCGACGGCGGTGGATGGTTTGGGGTCGCTTATCAAGTGTATTCACACTTAAAATCTAGACAAAAATGATTCCAGAATGCGGAATCGAACGTGCAGCCTCCGCGTCGTGAATGCCAGGCGTTAACCACTGAGCCACCGTGAGGGGCACCTCATTTAACGCTCAAACGGAAGCTATGCATATCTATCACTTACCGCTGTTGGTGGGCATCGGGGGAGGGGGGGGGAGTCAGCATTATCAGCAAGGTGGCGCAATGAGCGCGTGGCGACTCTCATTTCTCACGGGTACTTTGGCCTGCGCAGAGGAGGGGAGTGGGTGATCTCTCGTTCGCCCTTATCTCCCGGTAGGGAGGATCATACGTCTTGGCTGGCGTGGGGCTTGCACTGGAACGATTCTGTTGTACTTACGGGGGCACAAAGGTCACTGCAATCGTTGCACAGCCTCCGTTTGCGAAAAGGGCATGCTTTTCAGGCACAGCGAAGTATCATCAGAGACGCTTATTCGCGTTCATCCGTACCTGTGAGTACGTTTCGTGCGTCATTCGTGCGTGTGAAACGCGGGGCACGTTTCTATCTGCTTACCATCCTGCGTGTGACTTTCCAATTTGTTGCTATCACGTTCATTGCTTCAATTAACGTCAAAGGAAACGAAGACAAAGGAAATGTCAAAGGAAACCGAAGACACGCCTTTATATAAAGACCTACACGCCGCAACAAGGTAGTCATTGCATTTCACTGCAAAATAGCCCACAGACGCTGCCCGGCACTCAATCCGCGTTCACGCTCACGGAACGTGGATGCAGCCAGTGCCTCTAGCGGTGGCCGAACGAGGTACTCGCTTCGAGTAGCGACCTTAGAGATTGGCTCCAATCTCGGAAGCCATACTTGACACACTGACCGTATCTCCGACCGCACCGCAGTTCTATTTCGCTGAATGTCTTTCGTTGCTGTTGACCATGGCTGAGCTTAAATTGGCCGCCGTAGCTTGGCAGCTACGGCTGCCAGATTCCACATGAGAAAAATTACTGGATGCCCGTGTGATTTTATACATCCTGCCGCGCCCATCCTGCCCAAGAACGCAGCTGCTGCGGAGCCACACAATATGCCTGTTAATTCAGTAATTAAAGGGATCCACTGCTTTGATTCTCGTATGGAACTTATTTAAACGTGCAAGTGTTTCATTTCCTTCAAAACTGCTCCCCCGTATTTATGTAGTAGCCTGACAGGGCCTCTAGAGAAAATCTCAAAGATAATGACAATACACTAGCGTGAAATTAGGCACGCATTGCAACTTGCTTCCGCTTTCTACATAATACTGGAAACAATTGACTAAAGCACTCGGGCGCTGGTAGCGTCGCAGTTTAGGAAAACGAAGTAATCCCTCCAAATAACGCCGCCGTAGCTAGGCACTAATTGGCGGTATTTAAACTCGGAAGGCAGGGTGACGTTGCGTAAACAAGTTTTTGCGCGCCCCTTACACTGTACCTATACCGCGATCTTTTCTTTTTTTTTTCTTTCGAGACCCGGGACATAAAGGCCACGACACGGGAACCCAGAAAGAGGTTGCGAAAAAGCGCTCGCGAAGCGAGTTGCATGTGACGGCGTTACAAAGACGTGGCCGAAAATTAGCGAAACGGTCGCGTACAGAAGGCCAGCTATAGGCAGGCGCTGTATCGCAACAGCCAACTTGCACGCCCGACTGGGCTTTTCGGTGCTGTCGCTACGGAAACACAAGAGCAAAGGCAACGAGGCACGAAATAACACCGGTTCTTTATATGAAGCTCGCCTGCGCGGAGGCTCGGCGTCGTGATTAATGAAGTGCCCCGGCTCCAAGAACTCGCCGGAGAGTCTTCCGGTACGATGGTTAGGCTTCGCGACGCAGGAAGGAAGGAAGGATGAATGGATGCTGTGGGGCATTCCTTCGAGTTCTCTTGCCACATGGCAACTCTCGCGAAGAACGTAGGCTCGGATACTTCGTGCGCCACCCCGCTATGCCCCATGTTATAGGTGTACGCTCATTGCAGTCGTTGCCATAGTGATGCGCGGGTAGAGTCCGGTGGGGCCCGGGCGCAAATGAGGCGGGAAAGCGTGCGTGCAATAACAGATCGTTTTTTTATTGCGGTAGCAAATACATGGACACTCTCGGTTGGATTTCGCCGCTGGCATCGACATCGGCGTCAATGTCATGTACCGTATATGTATACGTATACGTATATGTATACGAACGTGGGACCTCCACGTCGTGAAGGTGAGGGGTTAACCACTAAGCTACTGACGGGTACCTCCTTCAACATCCAAACGGCAAGCTATTTATATCTACCACTTCCCGCTGTTAGCAGGCACCGCGGAGGAAGGAACTATCGCGTTTTCAACATTATCAGCAAGATGGCGCAGTGAGCGCGCGGCGGCTCTCATCTCTCAAGCGTACTTTGGCCCGCGTGGAGAATAAGGGGGTACGCACCCTTATCTTGCAGTAGGGAGGATCGTAGGGTGTGGTTTTCAGACACAGCGAAGTAACAACTCAGATGCTTATTCGCGTTCATCTGTACCTGTGAGTACGTTTCGTGCGTCATTTGTGCGTGAGAAACGCCGGGAACGTTTGGATCTGCTTGCCATTCTGCGCGTGACCTTCCGATTTGCTGCTATCGCGTTCATTGCTTCGCCTTTGCGGCGAAGCTGTGACTTTTTTTTTTGATGCGCAGCATTTCTTAGCGAACTTCGGCGACTTTGAGCGTCACTATCTATCTATCTATCTATCTATCTATCTATCTATCTATCTATCTATCTATCTATCTATCTATCTATCTATCTATCTATCTATCTATCTATCTATCTATCTATCTATCTAACATGCGTGTATGAAGAACACAATAAACCTGCCATAGCACGAAAATCATGACATCTTTGTCATGTATGTCATGATTTATATTTCATCGTCTTGCTGCTCTTGCGGTGCATTCGTGCACATGACATCGTGCAAAAGTGGTATTATAAAACGCGTCTGCATGGCGAACAAAAGCAAACGACCCTAACATGAAAATAATGACATGCGTGTCATGAAACAACATGACTACACGCCACGCTCATGATGCGCTCACGGCCGTTTCGCAAGCGTCATATATACCAAATTTGGTACTACGGTATGTGAATGGATGACTAAGGTCTGTGACTGGTGCAAACGCGATAATCATGAGATGCGTGTCACGTAGCAACATGACCACATGCCACGCTCATGATGCGCTGGCGACCGTTTCGCTAGCTTCACTTATACAAAATTTGGTATTTGGGGACGTGAGTGGATTACGAAGGCATGTGACTGATGAAAACATGATAGTCATGAAATGCGTGTCATGTAAAAACATGACAACATGACACGCGCATGATGCGCTCGCGGCAGTATCGCTATCTTCACATGCACCAAAATTGGTATTGCGTGACGCGAACGGATGACATGGGTAAATGACACGTCTAAACATGATAATCATGACATGCGTGTCATGTAACAACATGACTACATGCCTTCGCGGTCATTTCGCTAGCTTCACATATGCCAAATTTGGTTTTACGTCACGTAAATGGATGACGAAGGTGTATGACTTTTACAAACATGAAAATCGTGATATGCGCGTCATTTAGGAACATGACTACATGCCTCACTCAAGGCGCCAATATACTTAGATGTGACGCGGCGCGCGTGCGCACCGGCGTTCGTTTCGTGGCGTCACGCCGGTGATGCTACGCCAGGCGCCGATCTGCCAGCCATATACTCAAAGGGGTGCGCCGTGCTGCGTTGCTTGTACGCATGCGCGTTGCTTGTGCGCATGCACGTGCATGTACGCATGCGTTGCTAGTACGCATTCGCGCTCAGCGTCCCTCCGTCACGAAGTTATGCAGACGCAACGCTGTCTGGGTAACGTCATCGGCGCGAAACGCAGCAAGTCGCGATTCGCGCTGGTTGCCGCCGGGGCGCGCCGACGGACGCTGGTTGCGCCGGTCGCGCCTGGCGCCAGGCTACAGAGAGCTCGCGTTTGGTAACGTAGCGTTGCTGCGCCCAGCGTGCGCGCGCGGCAAAGTTACGTAGAAGTATATAGGGCCCTTCATGATGCAGTCACCGCCGCTTCGCTAACTTAACATTTACCAAATCAGGTATTGCGGGACGTGAATGGATGAAGGTACGTGACTGGTGCAAACATGATAATAATGAGATGCGTTTCGTGTAACAACAAGACTACATAACACGCTGATGCTGCACTCTGGGCCATTTCGCTAGCTCCACATATACCGAATGTGCTGTTACGTAACGTCAATGAATGACAAAGGTATATGACTGGTGCTAACAGAATAATCATGACACGCGTGTCACATGAGAGCATGACAACATACCACGCTCATGGTGCACTCACGGTCGTTTCGCTATCTCCTCATATAGCAAATTCGCTATCACGTGAAGTGAAGAAACGGCGAAGGTAAATGACATGTCCAAACATGATAATCAAGACATGGAAGTCATCTACGGCATAACTTACTTGCGCCTCGTAACGTTGTGGTGATTTTAAAGTGACATATCAATTTTCCTCATTCGTTCTCCGCATATCATGGTTTTCCACTGTACGTGGGATCTGTCTTTTCGTTTTAGGGGCGAAGGTCCTCCTAGTTTATCCTTGTCACTGGCCACGCGTAACCGAGAGAAGAAGAGACGAGAAAGAAAAGAAGGCAAATGAAATGGATGACCTTTGATCGTCTCATTTTCTAGATGGCATTACTCTGCCGCTACTCTCCGAAGTGCCGCTACTCTCCGACTGGCTGCTGTGCGCACTTTGCCTGACTGCGTAGAAAACGAGTGCCTCTCTCAGTCTCCTGGATAGTCGCCGTACGTGGCGGATCGTTGGTGGGGCATGGACGAAGCACAGCAGCGGGGGCATTGAAGATGCTTGCGCTCGGCTTCCTTGGCTGGCGTCTCGTCGGTGTTACCCGCGCACCGTCTGCATTCTCGAACGCGATCGGACGCATGCACGGATGGACGGACGCTTTGCCTAACTCATCATCATTCACTCCGTGGATATACTGTCATTTCTTTAGAAACTTTCGCGTGTGCTCTCATGTCACCAAACCAGTAAAACGTTGATCTAGTAAAGATCAAGATATTTACAAAGGATAAAAGTTACGTATACATAGGTTAACAGTCATCTCCCTTAATTTACCTGGCGTCTAGACTACTAATTCGATCCGAAATAGAATGCGAATGTGTTTCCGGAACTCATTTAACTAGAAATATAATTTTCATCAAATTTCATTAGTTTCCCCGTGTGACAGCCAACAAATGGAATTCCAAACAAATGAAATTCGATGTAAATGATATTATATATACCGTGGTACCGGCGTATAAGTGAACCGATATCGCCCTGATTAGACCACAGCAGAAGTCCCGCAGTCCTTTAAGGATTGGCATGAGACAGCTCAAAGGTGAAAGCCTTCTCATTTTTTTTCTCGGTCGATTTGTATAAACTCCCTCGGCTCTCTCAGAAAGCTTTCTGCCCCTAGTGCGGTTTTACATTTCCTCCGAGATCAGAAGCATCAGAAGAGATCGCGCACCTAACGCGGTTTCGCACTGCTTCCGAGATCAGCCCACGTTTGACCAAGCCCACAAAGCTTCCTAATTATACACCAGAGGGAACTCCGGCGCTAGTGGGATCGGAACTGTAACGCACGGTGCTTCAGCAAGCATGGCAATTATGGGTAGTACATCGATTTGCTTATTCTTCGTACTTTACGTTCCTTCTGGCTTCGCGTGACTTGAAGCTGCTTCATTACGAAAGAACAATCGGCACATGTTCATCAGTTACGCTTCATCATCTTGACCTTTTAGAATAACCATTTCAAATCAGCTCACGACACACGTTCAAAACGATTTGTTCAGTCATTTGCAACAAAACCAAAAAACACATCACTAAACGATGCTACAAGTGCGTTCACCACCCGCAAGCTTAGAAACTAGGCAAATCCATGTCATACCCATAATTCTAATGGTCACTGAATGATCGTAGCGCCAGAGTAGCTTTAGGAAACTCTATGACCAAGGCAACTCGTCATGTGATGTCACGCGAATTCATAGTGACGTCATGATGACGTCATAAGTTTTGACCTGTGTCGTCCTAATGACGAGACGCAGAATAACAATTTTCGCGTCAGTCGTCTTGACGTATTCGTTTGGGGAGGTGTCTTGTCTTTCGCCTTAATAACTACATCGATCACCTGGCAGCAAGGTAAATCTGTAGTGGTCACGCAACTGCTTAGTTGATGGCTAGTTTGGTGGTTGTTGATAATTTCCTCCTGCACTTACTAGACGCGGTCGACAATTTCAGTAGCTGTCTACCACCTGTCCCGCAGTTCCTGTCCCGTAATACGAAGCGCGAGAAAAAAGCACGCCTGCATAACAGTGTTAGCCCGTCACAGAGCTATAGTATTCGGTTTCAATTTTAAAATAAGGTAGCAGTTTTCAGGATGCCCCAGCCAAAGAGAATTCACTTAACTAAAACTTGTCGACAATTTCGCACAGTCCCTGCTCTACCATGAACGAGCGGTCTGCTGTCCATTCCCCACAGTGTCGATCAGTGTTTAGAACAAATGTCCGACGATTTAGAGTACGATGTACTCTACCATAGGAGGGCTATGAGTTGTCCCGGTATCTATTCCTCAAAAGGCATGATACACTCCTACTGCCGGGCAACGGAACCTGTGATCAGAAAAGTGCTGTGTTTATGAAATAAAGTTTAGTAGTGGTACACCACAATGGGATGCTTCACACTTGATGAAGCCATGTTGACAAAAATTACGCCATGAACAGTCACAGCGTGAACCATACTCTGACGTTGGTCAGTGCAAAACGATCGAGTTGTGTGTTTAGAAAAAGCCGTTTACGGTATAGAGTACTTGGTACTACAGTGCCGTCCCGTGGGCCTCACACTGGGTTTATTAATGCAACGTTGATTACTAGAAATGTAAGTTAATTGCTTTTATCCCCATAAGTTCAAGCTTTGGCACTAGGTTTGTCTCCAAACGTCGAGCGGCTTAGCAAATTCCTTGGTAGATTTCGACGTGAGCCCTTAGTCAGACGTAATTTTTTAGACTAGAACAAATATATTTTAATTTGCAAGGTACTTAGTAGCTAAAGTAACAGTAAATTAACGCAAATAATGCGACATCTATTTTCGTAATACAAAGATTTTGCACGTTCGACCACAATTTCGACTTCTGCAGCATATATATATATATATATATATATATATATATATATATATATATATATATATATATATATATATATATATATATATATATATATATATATATATATGTTTATGCGCGCGCGCGTGTGTGTGTGTGTGTGTGTGTGTGTGTGTTCGTCCGGGGCACCAATTTTTCCTCCTTGGTGCGAGAGTTTGCGCAGCGTGTCATCAAATGCACCACGACTTCCGCAAGCTGAAGTTTCCCGTATTTACTCTTATTTAATTTTGGACCAATAGCCAACAGGTTCCAACTACATACTTCCCGTTAGCTTACAACGTCAGAAGGATGTGAAGGATGGCTAGCTCGCGACTGCGCTATGGAAATTAGCGTTTATTCCATACTTTGTGGTATAACCAGTGCGTGTGCTATAATGTTCGACTCGGATTATGCAAGGACGAAAGTTTTCGAATGAACGGCGCACGTGGCTGATGTGGAAATATTCTAAGTGCATTTTTGTGAAACTAAGCTCCCACCTTCCCAAAATATTTAAACGTTTAGCCCCTCCCCTCTCTCTTCCCTTCTCCTACTCTTATTCCGCAGTGTTGCAGCACGTGTTTCCCACGGCACGAACAAAAAATAATTCATCCTTTGCTCGCTGGTGTTTTTATTCGTGTTTATAGTTGCTTCGTGCACACAGATCATGCACAAAACAAACAATAAAGACATTCAGTGATCGAAGTGGCGTGATCATTCCGAAATTCGTTACTAACCCGGAGCGTTGCACCAGGTTACTATGAAACAACCAGCCAACTAGCCTTCCTAAAGAAGATGAAGCACTGCAGCCAAAGAACAAGAAAAAAAATGGCTGCATATCGACGGGGTGAATGATGGAGAGTGGGGCGAAGCATCTGTCTGTACACTCGTTCTTGCTTCCGTCCGTCCATGCGTCCGTCTGTGTCACCGTCCGTGCGTCCATCCGCCCGTCCGTGCGTACGTCTGTTTGTGTGTCCGGACGTCCATCTGAGCGTCCATCCCCGCGTTCGTCCATGCAACCGCTCCTGCGTTCATCCATGCGTCCATCCGTCCGTCCGTCCATGCATCTGTCTGTGTGTCCGTTTGTCCATCTAGTCAACACTCCAAGTACCACTATCTCGCATCTTTTCATCATATATTCCGCATATAGAAGCACCGCCATCCAGAGGACATTCAAAGGACTAAACGAGAGGTGGCACACGCACACTTTCTTACGGCTTGCGCTTCGTATCTACTTCCCACCTCGAGTTCATCGTATATCCTAGTTCACGGTATTCATGGCACTGCGGCGCAACGCTCGCTAAACCTTTCCAAAACCAAGGAGGTTACGCCCAGCGAGTATGACGTAGCAACCATTTCTTGTCAGATAGTGCTCAATGTACATACTAACGACTGCTAATGGAGAATGAGAGACAGGTGAATTCGGCTTTTAGTTTACGCGCACGCTACGAATTTTTTTATTGTTCAACAATGCACAGGAGAAATCTATCACCGGCACCACCTTGCAGGTCAAAGCGTAAGACATGTTACGCACTACTACGAGGGACGAACGGGTGCTGCTTCAAGGAGCTTCGCCCCTAAAATGGATAACGTTGTAAATGAATATGTAATAACATGGGCAATCGTTGCGTATAACGTCACTGAACCATGCTTTATTTCGACATACGCCGTAGGGAAGGACTCCGAGAATTGTGACCACCTGGGGTTCTTTAACGTGCACCTGAACCAAAGTACACGGGCCCTAAGCATGTGCACCGGCGTTAAATGCTGTTCAGTTTTTTTAACTAGGAACAATACAACGAACGCTAAGTGGGCATAAGGCTGGAATTACGAGTACTTTCTCGGTGCTCTACCTCGTGGTTTGTTTTTATTTTTTCTATTTTTTTTGTTGAGGCGCACAAGTTTAAGTGATACTGTGGACATGACGAAAAAAAAATGGAAGATACGTGGTTTGCGCAATCGAAACGCTCGCGTGTTAATCTCCGCGCGGAGGCACCAACGCCGAGCGCGGAAAGCACGAGTGGTGTTTCGTGGAACGAGTTTTCTGTGTTCTACATACTTTACACCTGATGTAGATATCTTAACGAATATATATTGCTTATTTTCCGTTTCTCTGCCTCCCTAGAAACGGTGTGCATGATCTTGGGGTAATTTGTCTAACACGGGGAACAGCCCCCCCGCAGGAGCAGCGAGAGATGGCAGCGGAGGAGAGACGGGTGCATCTGCGAGTGCAACTCAAGGCGCAGTTTGCGTAACACGACACAACAGGGAGACGTCGTGCGTGGGGAAAAAAACGTGTTTCGCCGGAGTGATTTGCAACACTTTCTCATCCCGAAAGGTTTCGCGGAACGTTGTGATTCTTTCTTTTTGGTTTTGCCCCAAGACGTAGCGATTGTTCTATATCTCGCGCATTACAATTTAACGACGTCTGGTAACCATGTATGCTGATTTCGCAGTCTTTCATAGTTCAGCGAATACGATGGAAAACGAATCAAAATGGCTTGTGCAAAACCAACGTTTCCATGTTTTCGGGAAATGTTTGAGTATGTCGCCACGTCCATTATTTATTCATTTATTTATTTATTTTTTAACTTACATCATGGAAGTGGGCAAGAAATTGATTGATATGTGGGGTTTAACGTCTCAAAATTACCATATGATTATGAAAGACGCCGTAGTGGAGGGCTCCGGGAATTTTGACCACCTGGGGTTCTGTAACCCAAATCTGAGCACACAGGCCTACAACATTTCCGCCTCCATCGGAAATGCAGCCGTCGCAGCCAGGATTCGATCCCGCGATATGCGGGTCAGCAGCCGAGTACCTTAGCCACTAGACCACCGCGGCGGGGAAAAAAAGTGAAAAAAAAAACAGTTTTACAGTTTAAAATGACATGAATTTGCGCATCAGCGCCTGCGCATTCGCAGATAGCCCTCGTCTTGTAGTGACGAACCGAAAGCATTGGCTAAAATATCAACAACACATGCATTCAACTTATTCTACTCACGAATTGTAAAGAGAAAGAAAGAATTAGCAAAAACACTAGTACGACAGCTGACCTCGCGGATTTTGTTTAGCGATCATTTCTGTGACATGTAGTGTGGGAACAACATGTAAAAACTCTTGTTAATGCGATTTTCATCACAAATTATCACACGTAAGAACTTTAAACGCAAAAATTTTCCGCGCTGCTCAACAGGCTCCCATCTGAACTTACCGTTATTGCTGGTGACACTGGAGTTCAAATTGTAATTGTCATTGTCAAAGTGTGAAGCATGGTTTTGTATGCGTTTGAGTTAATATATCACAGTTCGACTCCGTGTATCCCATACTGAACAGGCATGTTTCAGGATAGTTCGGAGAGTTCTAACATACGAAGCTTCTTTCAGACT
Source organism: Rhipicephalus microplus (assembly GCF_043290135.1). Taxonomy (NCBI): domain Eukaryota; kingdom Metazoa; phylum Arthropoda; class Arachnida; order Ixodida; family Ixodidae; genus Rhipicephalus; species Rhipicephalus microplus. The sequence goes on from NC_134708.1 coordinate 58,865,959, forward strand.
TTACGGGGCATACTTGAAATCGCTTTTTTTAAACGTTTAAGACACCGTTGGCTTTGCCAGTTACGTAATCTACACGCTTATTCTAAGACAAATCGGCAGAAAAATATACAACAAGGTATTTAGAATGTTCAACACGGTCAAGTTGTGCCCTGACAAACTGTAGTGTTTTCTGGTAAAACTAAGGAAGCAACAGGTGTTTACATTCAAACGCTCCTTCCATATCTCATGCCACCTCACCACATCAAGATCACTTTGTAAATCAGCAATATTGTTCATGCTGTGTATAGATTTGTAAATTACACGATCATCTGCATACAGCCTCACGTTCGTTGTTAGCGTCTCTGAGATATCATTAATATGAACCTGGAAGTGTAAAGAACCCAACATCGAACCCTGTGGCACCCCGGAGGTTACGCTGACGTATGGAGAAGAAGCATTTACTCGGGCAGACTGTTTTCTAGAAGTTGTTCTCCCACCAGCCACGAACATATGTAGGCATACAAAAGAATGACAATGTACCTAATAATAAAAGAGCCCGCAGAGCGGTGGTAAATGCTTTCTTAAAGTCTGAAAACACCGAATCGACTTAATAACCTTTATCATACGAACTTATAACATCCCGTGAAAATTTCCACAGTTACGTAACACATGACAGACCAGATTTGGAACTATGCTGAACTGTACAAAAAAATTGTTTTCAAGTGCTTTATAATGGCGCCATATATTACGTGCTCAAGAGTTTTACAGCATATGCTGGTCGAAAAAATTGGCCGGTAGTTGGCAACATTATTTAGGTTTCCATGCTTTGATTTAGGCGCAACATTACCTCTAGCTTCCATTCAGTTGGCACATAATGGTTGATGTTAAAGTTGGTACATATTTACACGATCACGATTCTAATATTTCACAGTTCAAACATCAGGATAAACGCCGCAGGAAATGGGTGGTGGCTCGGAATGAGTTTCATCACGTCGGATTACCAAAGGTTCGCATATTATTTGTGTCACACTGCAAGTTTCGATTGCGGTCAAGGCCGGTGCGGTATGAAATAGATCCGCGTCAGTCACTACTACAAGCTAACTCTTCATCGCGATCAGACTTGAGCGGGATCAGGGTGATTTTAAACTGCGCATGGCAACCCTTCTCCCTAATCGGGATTCGGCTTGCGTCTGCGCCAAACTTGATTCGGATTAACCCGTAGCCGGTAGCAGCAAATAACTTGTTATCATGATCAAGAACCCCGATCCGTATCATCCCGCATCGCCATCAACTGTGCCCATCTGCGACCGGCGTAAGTCAAAGTTACGCTCATGTTCTTGAATCGGGCTTAACAGAGGACCTACTGGCCTCGTTCACAGCTGACGCATGGCCAACGGACAAATAATTTATTTGGTAAGTACTTTAGAAGAACTTTTTGTTGGGATAGCTGGTGCATAATTTCCAAAAGGAATGAGGCGTAACGAGACGGACACAAGAAGAGATATGGACGAATGCCACATCACGAATGAATGCATTATCTAGGTTTTCATCCATGTATCTTCTTGTCTGAAATACGTGGCGCAAGGTTGACGAAGAGAAAAAAAAAACGAGTTATTGTCAACCTTGCGCCACGTATTTCAGCCTAATATGTACCAACTAGCCCAACATAACGTACTATTACCTCCTTGTGCCCGTCTCGTTCGCGGCTTACTTCTTCCGTAAATCAAATGTAAGCACTTACTTTTACGCCATTTGCAGTCTTGTTGTTGTTCTGTTACCAACGATGTCTCGTAACGTCAACACTGTTATTTATTTTGGCCTCCATCCCATAAACTAGTTTTTTTTAATAGAAAATCAGACAATGAAAGCCAGTCGTGCAGTTATTTACTCTATGCAACACGCGCCAGAAAAGCTCACAGAAGCTGCATTCTGCATTCATTTATGATCACTGGAAGTATATCTTTTCGTGTTGCCTCATTTTCGATTGCATTGATGGTTTTGTCCCCTCTTCCCTTCCCACCATCTAAACGAGGTGGCTGACACCAGGGACCCGCGGCATAGTGTTGTGCGGCCCACGCGTGTCAACTTCATGTCACGGCTCTCCGCATCAATATGTCGCTGACCTCTGATCTATAGAAGAAAGCTTTCTGCCCTTAACGCGCTTTCGCGCAGCGTACGAGATCACAGGCATCACGATTTTCCACACCTCACGTGGTTTTGCAGCAGTGCCTCCAAGATCGGCTCACTTTTAACCAGTCGTCTACGTCGTGTTGTGACGTGACAACTGCGAAATGTGACGTCAAGATGACTTAGCATGAGGACGTCATCCAGAGATGATAATTTTTGTAACTTTTTGTTGAGCCCGTCGTGGTGGCTTAGTGGTTACGGTGCGCGTCTACTCATCGGAAGGGCGTGGGTTCGCTTTCGGCCACGATCATCCGCGTACTACGAATTGTACCACAAAAAATCCGTGTACTACGAATTGTCAGCGCGTGCTAAAAAGTACAATAGGGTGGAAATTTTGGAAGACTCCGGAAATTGGGGTTTTGTCACGTAAAACATTGGCTACTACTATTAGTATAAGTAATAATATTATTATTAGTAGTAGTATACTAGCAGTAAGTACCGACGCCAACGACCCCCACCGGCGGTCATCGTGCATTTGATAAGGTATCGAAGCTTTTCACCTTAAAAACCAACGCACCATCAAGAAACGACTCTCACCTTTCTCTTCTTTCTCCTTCGCCCGCCGGCAGAAAATAGCGAGAACGCAGCGGTGCGCGAGAGCGCAGGCTGGCACCAGGGCGTCTAGCAACAGCCGAGCATTGAGAACGACGGCTCCGCGCTGACGATCGAAGTTTGCAACCGGAGAGGCGCCAAAAGAACCACGGCGTTCTCTCGCACCAAACACCTATACCGCACTGCCCCGTCAGGGCTTCCCAGTCCTCGTCGAAGCAGCAGCTGACGCTGTGTTCGATCCTTTAGGAAGAATCGTCAGAACTCCTTTGTTCCAGCCGACGCGTTTGGACGCTCGTTGGCGGGCATTCTTCGCTCTAGACTTCGTGGAGAGCTAAACAAGAATGCCCCCCCCCCCCTCGTTGACCCTATCCCTACCCATGCCGCCTATTCACCATTTCCTGTTTGGTCGTTCGTGGGAAAAAGATATCCGCCCGTACACCACCGCCACCTTTCATTTCCTCTTTAGAGAACACGCCTTTGTGTACGTGCACAGCAGCCCAATTAACATCGTTCCGTTTCAGTCCCAGTATTTGTCTTCTCCGTCAACCTTTCCATATTCTCCCGTTATGTTTGGTTCATTTCTGTTATCCTTTCAACTCTTGCTCATTGCTAATTGATTTTTACCATCTTACTTTGTCGATTCTTCAATAGTAACACTTTCTGGCATCATTTTAACCTTTGTTTTTTCTTCCTTTTTAGGCACATTGTTTCCGTTTCTAATAAATTGGTTCCCCTTGTTTTTTTTTCGTGCTTTAACTTCTTCCTTCCTGCAGTACATTGCGTAGTTTACTAACCAATTTCTTGATATTAGGTTCTTCATTCAATGAACTGGATCGTTACTTTCTTTAAAACTTTGACAGGTTTCTTTTAGTTTATTCAAGGAATCGTTCCTTAGTTTTCTCATTTCACTCCTTTTTTTTTAGTCTTCTCCAATTGAAAGGTCGAGGAAAAGGTTCAAAATATGTATCAAAAAGAAAGCTCGAATATTTCTGTCGAAATATAAAACAAGTGCATAATTAAGCAAAATGAACAAAAATGAAATGAGAAAAGGTAAAAAGGATTACTTGAATAAATTAGGAACCAACTGGTCGAAGTTTTTGTAGAAAGAGACCTCTTTATACGTTGACCTTTCGATAGTTAAAGAACGTCTTGTCACTTGCGCGCTATTTTAGCCTTATTCGTATCTTTTCATATAATTATTCAACATTAAATTAATCTAGACAGACAGGTTGACCGATAAGTGGGGTTTAACGTCCAAAAGCCAAAAATCCAGCTAGATAGATAGATAGATAGATAGATAGATAGATAGATAGATAGATAGATAGATAGATAGATAGATAGATAGATAGATAGATAGATAGATAGATAGATAGATAGATAGATAGATAGATAGATAGATAGATAGATAGATAGACAGACAGAGAGACAGACAGACAGAGAGACAGACAGACAGATAGATAGATAGATAGATAGATAGATAGATAGATAGATAGACAGATAGATAGATAGATAGATAGATAGATAGATAGATAGATAGACAGGCAGATAGATAGATACATAGATAGATAGATAGATAGATGATAGATAGATAGATAGATAGATAGATAGATAGATAGATAGATAGATAGATAGATAGATAGATAGATAGATAGATAGATAGATAGATAGATAGATAGATAGATAGATAGATAGATAGATAGATAGATAGATAGATAGATAGATAGATAGATAGATAGACAGATAGATAGATAGATAGATAGATAGATAGATAGATAGATAGATAGATAGATAGATAGATAGATAGATAGATAGATAGATAGATGAAGCCGTTGCTTTCGTTTTTATTGCCGTTCGAGAAACAAGCAATAAATCATTTTTTTCTTTTGTCGCTGTCTCCTAACAGCTCTCTAAGTCCGCATTTTTTGTTCTCATATCGTCCTTGTTTCACGTAGTCATAACTTGGTTTCGTGGCCCGTCGCACATAGTTGCATAACCAACGAAAAAGAAAGAAATTCGACAAAGAACAACGAGCAAGACAGCATCTTCGTCTTGTTGAACCTCTCTTCGTATTCGCGCACGCAAGCGCTCTATCCCATGGCTGGCGTCACCATCGTAATGTACCACTAACGTCAGCCCACTGTGGCCACCCGAAGTCATACCCTTCGTTCGTATACATCTCTCCATCTCCTCCAATATTTCTTCCGACAATTTTCTTTGCTAGCCTCTATCGGTTTTTCTAGAATGGCTTCGCTCCTTCTCTCTCTCTTCCCTTTTTTGATGACCACGGAACACGTGTCAAACTCAGTGGAGTGGCTCGTCTTTCGAACAAAGAAAAAGCAATAGACGAAGAATCGAGACGGAAATTTTATTCGTTGCGAGACAGCGATGAGACATTAAGGCAGACTCACTCTCTCTGCTCCCTCTAGAATGTTCGAACAGGCGAGGCTGTATGAATGGGTGCACAACTCCTACGGGCGAGACACTCAAGGAAAGCAAGGACGAGTTGTCCAGTCAGCAAGCAAATGGGGCACCCAGAAGCCGTCACGCCTCTCTTATAACCGTTAAAAGATACAAAATCTGCACATCTCGCCAAGGGTATTTATTTCGGTATTTTATTTCGGCCTGTATGTTCGCTACTGACGGCCGTGCTCCTTTAGTTATGAAGAAGTCGAGAAATCCTTCGTGTATATATAAGGGAGAAGCACTCAATTTTTCGGTCTTGACGGCGTAGCAAGATATCACGGTTGTCTGTTCTTTGCCGGTACAAAATGACACACACGTGCGCAGAAGCAGGCGGTGGATCCTGACTTTGTTCGTTTTTTTTTTTCGGGGGGGGGGGGGAGGGGAAGCAAGCAGAAAAGTCTTGTCGCGAACTCGTAGTAAAGATGAGGATGGATGAAACTAGGCGCTAAGGCTAAGAACGCAAAAAGAGTGCACCCCGATTTTTCGCCGTCGTCTATTTTCGTCCTAGAGTGCTCGTGTTGAAAAAAGCTGTTCTTTATTTTTCTCTGTGCAATGAGCAAGAGCGCAAACGCTTTTTAAGAAGAACGAGAAGACAAGCCTGTACCGAGTTCATTTGACATAGAAGTAGAAACAAAACGAATGAAAATACAACCACTTGTCTGGGTTTTTTTCTAAAAACTCGGCCATCCGTTCGTGGGGAGCACTATTCTCCATAAAAATGCACACGGGTATTCCTGAAAGTAGCGTTTGTAGTCGTGAAATTTTCTCTTGGTCCGGGATAGTTCATGTTTCTCAAACGAGAACAAACTTGTCTTCAACTACAAAGCTTTATTTCGGAGAGACCTCTTGAGTTTAATATAGTTATATTTTGCTACAGACAAGCGACGATAATTATTTTACCTCAGTCATTCTCTTTGCTTGAGGGCTGTAGCGTAGCAATCTTTTGTCGATGTTGTGGTTGTTGTGTTTTCACATATAAGCCCAGCTGCGTCGTCCATTTTCTCGCCGTTTGTACTTCGAATAAAACCTCGGCCACAAAAAGTGTACACGCCACCGTCCTAGCTGTTTTACGACATGCGTTTTGAGTACAGTGGTTAGGCAGACTTGACTCGAGCGCTAGGATTTGTTATACAATGACGAGAAGTGCACACAGAAGAGCATCCCAACGTCAGGGGACTGTTTGTGCGCAAATATATTAAGCACATGCTGTACAGCAAGCGGCTGACGCACGTGATAATGCTGATTAAGATGATAGCCCTATACAACAACAACAACAACAACAACAACAACAACAACAACAACAACAACAACAACAACAACAACAACAACAACAACAACAACAACAACAACAACAACAATAATAATAATAATAATAATCATAATAATAATAATTAATTAAACGGTAAATGCATCCAAATAAAAAATAATGACAACAAATTGTCCATTCAATACGCGCGTTCACAATTGTATTTCTGGCCTTCACGTTATATGATCTGGCCTGCTTTCAAACCCCAGCGTTCACGATTTCCTCATCAAGGATGATCTGTCGCCTTCTCTGACAATAAGCAAGACATCACACCAGACGTATTGCGTTCATGAAGACATAATAGTGATTGTTCACGTTTAACGTCTCACAGACATGGTACGATTTCGGCACAATCTGTAGCTGAGGGCGCAGGAAATTTTGATCACCTAGGGTTCTGTGACGTGCACCAATATTTAACGCGCGCACGGGCGTCTAGAATTATCACATCTTTCGAAATTGTGGTCTTCGCGGCTGGCACTTCATCCCTCTATGTGGTCGTCGGCCTTCGAGCACTTAATAACTAGGTCACCGTGGCGTGTGTTAGAGCAAGAAAGTGCATTCAAATGAAATGCGGATTATTACTGTGGGACAGAATCATAATAAATACATGTGGCTCTTAACTATGCGTGCGTGTATGTGTGTGTGTGTGTGTGTGTACTTCGTATAAAGGTTGCTTTCTCCTTTATAACAGTGTGCTTGCAGTGAAGTACCCTTTACAGTAGTCTGCATGCTTATGTTTGTGTGCATTAAGTTGGGGGCACAATAAGATTTCACAACCTGTGGTTCTGTGACGTGCACCAATACGTAACGTACGCACGGGCGTCCAGCATTATCACATCTTTCGAAAGTGTGGTCTTCATGGCTAGCATTTTATCCCGCTATGTTGTCGTCGCCGGCCTTCGAGCACCATAATCCCTAGATCATCGTGACGGGTGTTAGAACAAGAAGACGCATTCAAATGAAATGAGAAATATAGTTGTGGGACAGAATCCTAATAAATGTATGTAACTTTTCCCTGTGTGTGTGTGTGTGTGTGTGTGTGTGTGTGTGTGTGTGTGTGTGTGTGTGTGTGTGTGTGTGTGTGTGTGTGTGTGCGTGCGTGTGTGTGTGTGTGCGTGCGTGTGTGTGTCTGTGTGTGCACTCCGTAATAAGGTTGACTTCTCCTGTATAAAAGTGTGCTAGCAGTGAAGTACCCTTTACAGTAGTCTCTGCGCGCGTGCGGGCGCGCATGCTTGCGATCTCTCATTGAACGACGACAAACATAGGCGCGGGAACACTACGTCACAGAACACTACGTCACAGTCGCTTCGTGCGGTGTAGTCACCGCACGAAGCGACCGCTCTTGGCATGCAAGAACATTTACGTGAAACGAACAACTGCCGTGAGACAGAGACGGACCACTTAGCATGGGAGCGGGAGGAAGTGTCTTCACCTGTCTGGGGGGCAGCGGAGATGCTCGTCTCCATCAATGGAGGGGAAGAAAAGAAGCAGGGAAGGAGCGAGCGCCTCAGAATAAAGTGGGCGGGAATGACGTCTCCGAGATCGGGAAACCAGCAGCTGCCATTTTACGTATCTAACGTTGAACATTCTTCGAGTCGCTATTGCCTATTATGTACGCCTTAGAAGGCGTTCGCGAATGTGTCCGAATAAAGAACATTGAAACTTTTCTAGAAAGGACGCGTTGGGGGCGTGGCTTGAATGTACAATGCGTGCACTTTCTACGTCCCACACGTCAACTTAATTTCTATCCGACGGCGTTGCTGCTGCTTGCGAGAGTCGCATACCTCCCAGAGATGTGACAAACGCCCCTTCTGTAGATGAAGCACCGCTCAGCGACAAGCAATGGATGTGATGCTAGGACTTTTTGAACATTTCGGGAAACGGCGTCGGTTGCAAGGGGCAATGCGCAGCAACTTCGAGACCAGTGATGGTGGGCGTGCTTGGGTGGTGATATACGTTTTGGAGAAAGAATGTTCTTTAAAGCGTTGGAGGTGACACTTTGTTAGGCAAAATGCAGCTCTCGATTGCTACTTGAACACCTAATGCGTTCTCGTAGGAACATCTAAAGCGAATGCCTAATGTGTTATCTTGTAGGTGTATCAAACTACACACTTCAGTACTTGAAGCAGTTTGCTGGGGTAGCTGGAAAAAAGAACTTCAATAGATTCCCAGATGTCGAGTGAAAAATGAAATTAAAATTTATGTAGGGAAAGTAAAATGTGGCCAGGCCTGCGCGAAAAGCGCAGCATAGTCACAACCAAAGCTGAAAAGGCGGCCTTTTAGAGCCTTTTTAAACACTCTTTGAGTGACTCCTACACGCACACTTGCAGGGTGCCCACTAAGCCATGAATAATCAAAATTTTTGTGTAGTGAGAAGGCATTCACTATTACGTCCTTCTTCATTCTACGGAGAAGCGCGGTACCCGATACACACCTTAAAATGAAATTTTTGCAGTTCTTTGTTGCTGATACTGACGATGACGAAGAAATATGAAGATTTTGTAATAGTGTTGGAGCATAAAACACCCCACTCGTTACGCAATTCACATTGCGTGACGCCTGATTGTTTCTTCGCCCTTCTAAAACGATTTAATGCTCATATTAACGCGATTCATTTACCAACATCAAGCCTGTCTAAAGCCAGTTTGCAACAGAGTTTCAATCACAAGCGTGGCTCTTTTAAACGAGCTTCTGATACAATGCCAAATTTACTTATTGTCTATAACACATTCTCAACAGTTCGTTTGTCCGAACAAAACAAAGCTACGTCGTCTGCATAAACCAATGTCAACCGTAATGCAGATCCAATTACTGCTTCAAGTATGCGTTTCATGCGTGTGGCTCTTCATCTAAAAAACATACATGAAGAACTTGGTTTCAGACAAGACTGGCACCCCATCGTAATGAGGGGTTCATCCTTACCAACCTTTTGAAGAACTTTTTCTCTTTTTCTGGACTTGCTAAGCATGAATATATGCAAGCCTTTAAATGCTTGAGCATTAGTTGTGTGAGTAGTATCGCTGAGTGAATACATCTCTATACGCCAAAGCAAGTGATACAATTTTAAATACCCATTGTAACAAATACCATGAAAGAAAAAAAAGTGCCGGCGTGGCTCCGTGGTAAAATAACTAGCTGGCACGCCGCGGCCCCTGGTTCGAATCCCGTTGTGTCCTTGGTGTATTTTATTTAGAGTTTTTTTCCGCTACACTCTTTACAAACTAGACGCTACCGTGAACGGCTAAAAATATTTTACACGATATACCACGACCAGCTGCTGCTTACCCGCAGGTCACGGGTTCGATTCCCGGCTGCGGCGGCTGCATTTCCGATGGAGGCGGAAATGTTGTAAACCCGTGTGCTCAGATTTGGGCGCACGTTAAAGAACCCCAGGTGGTCAAAATTTCCGAAGGCCTCCACTACGGCGTCTCTCATAATCATATGGTGGTTTTGGGACGTTAAACCCCACAAATCAATCAATCATCATCAACCACGACCAGCTCGGAATCAACAAAACCCGCTATTTTGAGCCTCTCACGCAGCGTTCCACCCAATCTTTCCACTCAAAAAAGGTTAGTGAAATTTCGTACAAAACAAAAGCTTACATTTATTTCTTCTGCCCACGTACAATCCGAGATTGAAACCACCTACCCAAAGAAACAATCGAACGCGCTTCCATTGCCGCTTTCACTTCCGCACCTGAAAACGAGACATTATAGTGCCGTTATCACCAGTGGTGCAATAAATTTGTCAGAAAAGCCCCGCCCTTGTTTTTTTAGCTATTTATTGTTTTTTTTCGTCCTTTTTAGGTACATTTTATGGCAACGTTAGAAAGTCTAGTGCCCATAACAGACACTTGTTTCTCTTCAACCCCTTTCATTCAAAGTGTTGAGTATTGTATTGTTTAAATGTGTCACTACTTCTTCATGATATACGGAATGTTTTCGTATATTTGTATGTACACAGTGCCGTATTTGTCTCAGCTGCTGACTTTTTGAATGAGAAGCATTTGTTTGTGAAGGTCGGCGACATTGAGTGCATCTATATATCTATCTATCTATCTATCTATCTATCTAGCCGCTTACGTTTGGCTGCTCTCGTGGTCACCCCCTTAACTTGGCGTGAACCAAAATTAGCATAGGAGGGTAAGATGATTTGACGAATATGACGCGCTTGTGAAGACATGAATAATTTCACAATCCTGTCGCGTACGTCGTCAAACATTTCCCGCTAGACTGTGGCACATACCCACGAGCGCGAATGTGCCGCTAGTATGTGGGTATATCCCACAGGTGATTCACAGTTCATAGCTACTCTGAAACGGTGAGAACACACAGTGGCGATTTCAACGCGCGAGTGTTACGAAATACTAAAAATCAGTTACATCGACCCGACGAATGCAAAGAATAACTGCCAGGGTCCCAGCTGGAATCGAACCCAAGCATTCTGCAAGGCAATGAAGCATTTTACCACAGAGCTACGCCAGGTCTCGGAACTACTTTTGAAATAGACGTTAATCTTCGTGAAACGTCAGTTGTGGTTGCAGTGCTGCCTACCCAATTTTATAAACAATACATATGTATTCCTTTGATACAGCCGTCACGTCGAGTAAACGTCAATTAGGTTAGTAGCCATGCGCTGAAATCGATTTATGTAGCAATGTCCTAGGCCAGCATCTTCGCGAGCTTCTGCGCTTCATATCAGCTTCTGGTGTTGCTAATACGCATGTTTCAGTTGGCATCGTTGCGCAAGTGCAAACGACTGGCTTTACAAACATCTGCAACTCTTCAACATATGTATGTGCGCGCAACATTCGTACATATATTTAGCGTCATTTCATGACGAGTAGCTAAATGAAATAATTCCAACATGGTCACCTTCCCTCCGCACGCTTCGCATAACACTCCCAGGTACGTGGGATCTGCCGAATTTTTTCTGACATTTTTTAAATCAGCTCCTTTATTGTTTCAAGTGCATTTGTAAATACTGTGTTACCCATTAAATCTGAAAATTAAGGCCAGCAGTATTCAATAAATAAAAAATAACTAAAATAAAATACTGTTTTCTTATTTTGCACGATAGTGGTTGCAGACACCGGCGGCGGCAGACAACTATGGCTAACACTACCCTTGTTTTGATTTCGTAACAGCTCTCGCTGTAAAAATAGCCAGTAATATTAGTAGTTCTTCCTCTGCTTTTTTTTTTCAGTGTCAAGAAGTCTGCTTTTTTTCCCACTTGAGCGCTACCATTGCATATAAATACACATTTAACACATCTTCGTTCCAAGGAGATGTCGACTTGATTACCACTGCTAATAGTAAAGAAGATTACGTTACATGTCATATGCAAAGTTGTTATGGCTTTTTTTCTCGACTGCATGCAAGTGAGACTTTCGGCAAAAAAGGTATGAAGGCTGTAAACAGCACGTTAGTCTAACTGAAAAGAAAGCAAAACAAAACGTGACAGTCGCTATTCCCTCTACGCGCGCAAAATTACACGTTAAAAGTGAGCATCGATTAGACAGTGAAAAGAACCAGCTCACCTTAACAAAGAGAACTGCACTCGAGTGAGAGCTGGATGGAAGTTCTAGAACTAAGAGTTTTTAAAAGAAACAGAAGGTCAGTCTGGAGCCACCGCTGTGGGCGAATAGAAAAGCGAGCGCCAGTAATTGAGGTAAAGACGAGAGAATACAAAAAAAAAAAGACATCTGAGAAACTGTGGGCTAGGAGGGATGGTACGTGTTTTGAAAAGGAAGACGAGAGAGCTCCAGGAACAAAAAAAAAAAAGGAATAAAAGCTAGCGACAAATCCGTGGACATTCGTCTCGTAAGAAAACGACCAGAAGAAGAAAAAAAAATAAGATGTTTGAAGTAACAATAGTAATAAAATGCGAGACAAAGCGGCCACAAGGCGAGGGCAAGGAGCTCGGTGAACATAATGAGAGTGCTGAAACAGAAGAGAAATTGTGGACGTCTGGTGGACCAAAACAAAAAAAAGCGTTTCTTTATTTCAAATAAAAAAAAGCGGAGAGAGCTAAACAGAAAATCAAGACAAAAAAGTCGAAATAAAAAAGAGTGGGGGGGGGGGGGTTGAAGAGTACGATAATCGTACAAGCGATTTGGCCAGTTCTAGGGTACGACAGAAGAAAAAAAAGAACAACGAGAACAACGAAGATATTCACGGTGAGGAGAGGTAGACAGGGTCAAGAAAGCTTGAGGTGTGCACAAAAAGAATGAAACTCGGAGTATAGGGGAGGGGGGTGTTTTGTAAGTGCCGCTCGAAATAAATCGTCCCGCCAAGTAGCATGCAGATGCCTTTGTACATCTGTGTTTGCGTCGGCTTGCTTTTAACTTCGTCTGTACGGCAGCCCGCGTCCGTGCGTCCGTACGTGCGTGAGAGAGATAGAGAATGAGATAGCGGAAGCGGCACGCAAAGAATGTGCTCTTTCGCGAGAACATGACGCCGGTATATATCTCGGCGCTACAGCGTTAACCGTGTCGGCGAGTATGTACGCGCCTGATGGCGTTTAGTTGCGAGCATGTTGTACGCTGCACTTCGTCAGCCATGACGGCTCGAAAACGTGCACACGCAAAAGGGACGACCTTGGCGTACTGATACGAGAAAACATGAAAACGATACGTTCTTACTTATCTGCAACGAGAAAGGCTGCGTGCGCCTCATTAGCATATTCCTCGGCGTCCTTTTTTTTGCGTGTTTTTTCTTTCTCTTTTTTTCAAGTTTGCACGGGGACGTGTAATTTCACTCTTATCTTCCTCCCTAACAGTGTTTCCCGCCATTTCCTTCTCATCGTGGAAACGAGAAAACATGGTCCTCCTAACACGGAAGCTATTTGAAGTACGTCACGAACAAAATTTCATAAACGTGGAACTCGTTCCCGGAAAATTTCAAAACGCGAGGAGCCTTAAGCGGAGTGTCTTGCGTGGAAAAGAATCGAAGCTCGTTCAACGAAAGCAAATTGTAAACGAAATCCTGTGAAGTCTTCACTTCAGTGAGAGTGGGGCGAATGCCGCATAAAATGAAGCTCGTGCGAAGCTCTTATATTTCTTTTTGAAGTAGTTGTACTTGTTTCTGTGTAACCGAGCAACGCCTGTAATCATTCGTATAGAAATTGGTGAACGGACTTTGTACTTTAGTGTTGCTTGGAAAAGCGACTGTAATACAGTGACGAATGCGGTCGCGTAAAAAGATTTTCCGTGTCCTTCGCGTTTTGAAACATTGAATCTGCGTGATCTGTATTAAATAAACTTACCTAATGTAAATGGTTCGATTCTTAAAGGTACTCTAAAGTGAAACAATATAAAATTTAAGGCAAATAAGCCTATGGTCCTTAATTTCGCCGTTTTAAGTTATATTTTTAAAAGAGGAGACGAACGTCAAAACCCCATGTTTGAATTTCGCGCTGTATCTTCAGCTCGTTAACAATGTGACGTCACAGATTTCAGTGCATCTTTTGCGTAGTTTGGCAATGTTGATTTTATGAAATTTTCAGAAATTTGCTGTAGTAAGTCCTTATGTCCGTTATAACACGATGTAAACCAGGTTTAGTGACAAACGGTTACGTGGTTTCTGGTTACACCATCAAAAACTGTGACGTCACTTCGAGCTGATGCGCCAAGTTGAAGAGGGTGTCACCACCTCCATTATCTTCCCGCAGTTTTCTCGCTTAGCAAACGGCTTCTCACGGTAATAGCGGTGTCCTCGGCAAAGTGATATTCGCAGTATACCTATCGTAGGACATCGCTTTTCTCTTTAGTGTTTATTTATTATGTAAAAATATTATCTCATTATTTCTCGTGAAGAATTCGTCATTACACGAGTAGAAGAAAAAAATAGAAACAAAAACTTTGAAAGCAGCAGCCCTTCTAACCTCTTCTGCATCTGGCACTTTCTAATTACTGAACCTCTGTTCCCGTAAAATACCTTAATTGCGAAGTCAAAGTTGAGATAAAAAAAGGCACACTCAATTAGCACACTCCACAGCTGTATCAGACACCGCAGTTCACACGGGGTAAAACTGCTAGTGTTAGCGTTGCTTTTATAACAATGGTCCACGTATGCATCAAACAGAAACAACAATAATCAACTGCCGCGTAAAGGTAAAGAAACCCAGTAATATTACACCTTAATTAGTTCCGCCACTATTGCTGCTAGATCCGCATGTCGCACCATCGTGAAAATTGGAGCAACAATTTACAGTAAGGTGTGAAATATTATTTCGGTAAAGGAAATAGACTGCGTAAAATTGAAAGGAAGCTTTGATCTGTATGTTCAACGTATCTGAAACACGCATAATGATAGGAACGCATTCCGGCTTTAAAAGTCAATAGTGACACTATATCCGTACTAAAAGATACACACAATTTCGTTTATGCTGCAGGCTTTCTGAGAAACCTTCAGTAACGAAGGTTTGACAAGATGTGGTACTAACAGTAAGACAACGCACTTGTTTTTAGTAAACTATATTCAGCGTGCGTGCTATGGTGAATAGTAAACATCGTGAACCGTTATTATCATTATTAATAAATTAGCCGAGTGAAAGCTAAAGTGAAGATGTACCGCAATGAACTTTACATGTACCAGTCATGGACAGCTATTCAGCGCCGGGACAGCAAAAATAAAGCAAGACGGTTGGAAGGAACACACAACGGCATCACAAGCGCTTGCGATATCATGGTGGATTCCTTCTTATTTTTTATTTGTTCGATTAACGCGATGCTCTAGAAAATTCTATTAGAACTCGACGGATGTGGTCAGTTTACTGGTGACCTTGGCGAATATTATCACACAAAGCACATAAAATTTAGTGTTTTTATAGCATCTCTTCGTGTATACTGCATATGTTGTAGTAAAATGCGTTTATACTTGTTATAGAACAAGCAAGGGGGGGGGGGGAAGCGCGGTTAATAAACAGGTTTCGCTTCACTTGCTACCCCAAGAAGGAAAGGAAAAAAGTATTAAGAGAAGAGAAAGAACAGAAAGAGTGATGCTCGCGCAACCATAACAACGTTGGTCGTACACACGCAGACACTTACAAGTGAGTACTATTTTCGTGTCCAACTTCTGTTGGATTACCTTATAAAAATTGGTCGAAAGCTTAATGTCCCTGTATAGTAACTACTACAGCGTCTGTGTATACGTGCAATACGCGTAGATGGAAACAAGGCGGTCTATGTTTCTGTATCACACAACCTCACTTTTCCGCTGTCTTTTAGTTGCGTCCCTTCTGTGAAATATACACTTTAACAATTACATCAATGGCAATATTACCTGTAGAAGCCATATTCGTGGCACCGCGACGATGTTTTCACGAGCGAGTTACTATAGAAGTTGCGGTACTAGACGTTCGGTGTAGCACGCGTCAATCCACAATGGCTTTACGCGTGAAGTGGCCCAGCAAGAAAACCAATGTAATAGAAGTGCAGAGAGCCGTTCGTGAAAGCTTCATTCATGCCGGTACGCGTCACACTGGAGACTGAGAGGCTCATCTAAGTGGGACAACTGCGACTGCATAAAAACGCTTGACTATGTATTGTTCCACTGTCTCGACTGTGAACAATAACGCTGGGCACTTGGGGAGACTAGAGGATCATCTCTCAACTAAGGAGAAAATCTTCGGTGCATGGTGTTCAGGTACCTCATCCCAGAAAAACTGCACGATCCTCCCTTCTACAATTCTTCAAGCAACATCACTGAGCGACCGCCTGGGAAACCCTGCACTGTGTGTGCGTATGCAGCGTCCATCTCCTCCTCTCTAACAAGATTACCAGACGTAATCTTGTTAATTTCTTCACATTTTCTATATTTTCTCTCTCTCGAACCAATATTTTACGCATTCGCCTAATACGACTGGAACGAAAAAGCAATCATCTTCTTTTCATTCAATGTATTGATTCTCCTTCCCCGCCCCTCTTCGAAAGCTTTCTGCACATCGACTGTTGTTGCATTGCCTCCGTGATAGGCCTAGGTTGGACCAAGCAATAGTGGCATTTGAATGCGCTTGAAAGATGTCATAGTGACATCGCGTATATGCATGCCATCATCTAGTGATTTCATTGCATAATGATGATTTTTCGCGAGCTCAGTCCATGATATGATTGTGAGACGAGACGAAGTAAAATTTTCCGGATATATTTTAATGATTGATTGATTGATTGATATGTGGAGTTTAACGTCCCAAAACCACCATATGATTATGAGAGACGCCGTAGTGGAGGGCTCCGGAAATTTCGACCACCTGGGGTTCTTTAACGTGCACCCAAATCTGAGTACACGGGCCTACAACATTTCCGCCTCCATCGGAAAAGCAGCCGCCGCAGCCGGGATTCGAACCCGCGACCTGCGGGTCAGCAGCCGAGTACCTTAGCCACTAGACCACCGCGGCGGGGCATATTTCAATGAGGTGCGGTTCTCTAAGGCGTGTCTAAGCAGACGGGTGTTCTTCGCGTTTCACCTCGATTGAAATGCGGCCGCCCTGAACCGCTATCTAACCCGCTTATTCCGGCTTTAAAGTAATGCTTTCGTTTAGCATAGTTAGTGTATACTTGGAACATGATGCACTTCACAGTACCGACTCCTCAGTACCGAGTTTCCAGGCTTTAAAGTACAGACTCTTCTGTCGCTACACTATCACGGCTGGCAGAACATAGAATGTTGAGGCACATTGGGGCGTAAATGAACTACCGCATCTAATTTGCACTCAAGTCGAAGACTCGTGCTTGACGAGATAAAAGATCTTTCACAGGGTGTAGCCAAAGTCAAGGTTTCGATGAGCCGGAATCATCTTGAAGAAAGTCAGTTCTGCAGAATTCCTCAAGGTAGCCGAAAGGTTCAGAAAAAAAAAATACAACCGCTCAAAAGCAGTAGGAAGCCACCAGAAAATTCATGGTGACTTCTCAATATGATAGTTCCAGAGTTGCCTTAAATTTTTCGTGTTTGAATCCTGAACCATGGCCTTTCCGAGGTGTTCGCTCTACCAGCTGAGCTAACCAGAAAGTTTGAAATCGGTAGTTAAACAACAATTGTCTTCAAGTGTATGCGTACGCTTCATGTACTGCCGAAAAACAAAGGTTGGGGAGGAGAATACTAGAGCGAAAACTGGAAGTGGAAGGAGTGGGGAGAGAAAGAAGGTCGTTGGCTACAGCAGTGCCTCCTTTCCCTCTTTGCGACCCTTCCCCTGGTTATTTGTATGCGCGAAACTTTCATATTTTCTGTAGCTTACCAACGCTATATCAGCCTATACTTTTCCACCAACATGTACTTCAAGGCAGGTTACTTCAGGCATTTCTCAGCATTTAATTTAAATTTTTCTCACAGATACATCTTAAGATACAGCGTTACAAGAAGTAGATAATTAGGTTTAGATACATTGTTGTTCGTTTTGTAATATATTGCGTACTGTATACTCATGCTTAATAATTTTATGTAAGTGCGCAAGTAATTTAATTGAAAAACCAAGAAATTCTACTAGGGAGAGTGTAAATGTCAGGGCCAGGAACTTCTCTAAATGCTACTTGAGTTATTACTTTAAGCGCGCATGTCCTGCAGCATTTGTAATGACCGCATTAATTCCTTGTGGTTCATCTGGAAGCTCCAGGTGCATGCTTGTACAAGAAAAAAAGAGTAAGGGAAGATGGAGTTCACGAAGAACGGGCGGGGAAGGGGGGGATAAGTGTTTCCTGTTTCCTTGTCAGTCCACACACCATTTTTTTAACCGGAAGTAAAAAAGCACGCCTCATTTCTCTTACGTCCGATTCGTTCCCAATGGACTTGAAGCAGTGACCTAGTAGTGGTTGTTTTTTTTCCACTTTTTTTTACTCGACGTTTCGTGGGAATCTCACTTTCACGCTGAAGTTCTACCATAGCGTTCGCGTGGCTTGTTTAGAAAAGAAAAAAGAGGCAAAATCTTTCTTGGGCTCCCCAGAGAATGGCCGTTTTTCGTTTTGGTCGAACGCCCGTTCCTTTTGCTCCCCATGTCCGTTCTAGATTGTCTCACACTAAAAAGAAAGAAAGAAGTTAACAAACAAACAAAAGAACAAAGATTTTTGGGAGTCGTTACTTGCCTCATATATAACCATACAATTCCATCTGGGGGCGAAGCCCCTTAGGCCGTGGGTCGTGCGCTCAGGATGTATGGAGTAGTTGTAGTGGTAGTGGTAGCAGTAGTAGTAGTACTAATAGTAGTAGCAGTAGTCCTAGTGGTAGGTAGCCACCTCCACGGCCGTACTAGAGGAGCGGCAAGCGCGCACTTTGTTGAATTAAGAAGGAAACCCGCACACGTTAATCATAAATGAAAAGATAGTTGTTACTGATGAATCAACCAACAGAGGCAAGTATCGATGACTTAACCCCCAATAAAAATTTTCTTGTATTTGTTGCTTACTAAAAAAACTAGTAACAGAAAGACGCACTTTGAGGACTATTTGACTAAAAAAGGTTGCCACATAAAACTCGCCGGGTCGGATGGACGCATGGCGGGACGCACCGGCACACAGACCAAAAGACGTGCGGACGGTCGGATGGACGCTCGAATGGTCACATGGACGGACGGACAAAAGCAAGAACGAACGGACAGACAGAGGCGTGGACGGATTGACAAATGCTTCACCCCACTCATCATCATGCACTCCGTGGATATGCTGTGATTTTTTTTAAACGATAGTCTTTCTTGAGATACTTTGATGCGGAAGGTCCGATCTGTCTGTCTGTCCCACGATTTAGCCCCCTGGAGAAAATTTGAGCTCGTGCTCAAGGCCTACCCATCTTGATCTGGTGTCCGCATTCGTATTTGTGAACATTGTCAATCAAAAAGTAACTAATGCGCATGTCTGTGATGAAAATCAATTTGTATATAATACGTAGTGTGTTGCTTTGTTTAAAAAATGCATAGATACGTAATTATATAGACAACAATCTTCACTATGCTGCACTGACAATGCGGCGCCATGAAAGAAAAAGCAGCTGTTTCCAACGCTTCGCTATAAAAAGGTGGTTCTGAAAAACTTCCCTTTCTTCACATTACTGCCAGATGGCACCATACGTCACGCAGCGCCTACAGACAGAAGACCATCGTCTTTGGACGTCCTTTGCAACGCATTTCGCGGACACATGGCCAATTTTTCAACCTGCAAGTTGACTCTCTTTTCACGCCTCTAACTACTCTTCGAACTGAGTACGACAAACTTCAAAAAATTGAGTTGATCTGTGTTATTCGAGGAAGTTTTGTATGTGGCTATTCAGGATTGAAGGAAAATACTAACAGTTAGTATACTTTCTAGTAGTCCAAGAAATCAGTGACACTCTTGTTGTTCTTCCAGGAATTTCCAGTCAACCACTTCCTTCCGGTTTTTCAAATGTTCCGAAAGAGTCTTGTAAAAAATCGTTGGGTCTCGGTGGAACACGCTACACAGTCGCAGTGAAATCTGGAGGTGGGGCATTTGTGAAGCCCACTGTCAACTCTTGTTTTTGTTCACCTATCGTCCGTGGCGCATACCCACTGTGGGGGATTGTTCAAGAATTGATTGGTTTTCAGAAAATATTTTGCAGATTTAGAATAATGAAGATATAATAGAAAGATTACCGATGGCCTAGGGAGTAGGGGTGCTTCATTTATTGCATATAGTTATTTAAATATAGAAACGAACTTATTCCTAAAGTACAGCGATACTGTGATTTTTATACGTATATAATCTTGTAGACACGGCGTACAAGTCTCTGCACGTCTACTCGCAGCCCTGATACACGTCAGTTCATGCCGAGCTGCCATCTAGTGGAACTGTTGTACTCTACATGAACGCTGCGCTGCAATCTAGTGCTACTGCGATACACAATGCGATCCAAACATTGCAGTACTTCTGGAGACGATGGAGGCTTGAAGACATCAACAATACCTAAAGAGGAGTTGTCGGTACGGTCAACGCTTCCGCAAGTAGTCTTGCCTTCGCGAGAGACAGCAAGGAGCAACCACAATGAAGCATCAAGGAAGCAACAATTTCCGCCTTGAGAAAAAGCGAGACCACCTGTCGAATGGTCTCTGTGAAGCGACAAGACTGTTCAAGGATTGTGCATGTCTTGAATGAACTTCGATATGTACTGTGGCTATAAAGTCACAGACTCCATTTCAAGAGCTCGTGGTAGGTAACACATAACCATCTTTTTGGTGCTAAACACTTAAGGGATTCGACTGGTCACCGTGTCATGTCGTCACGGCGTGTATTGTAGTGAACGTTCATCATGAAATCGGTGTGCGCCATGAAATTGGGTAAGTCCCACCACTCGGAATCAGTCCACTGAAACTGAAGAAGATAAGAGTTAGCCAGATAAACAGCCGACGTAGTCAGCGGAGCTGAAACGCTCTTCTCTGCATACCGTAGAGAACTGGAATGGGGCACGTCGGTAAAAATAAAAAGAAGCACCTTAGGATGAGCCGCATCCCGACGCAGTTTTTAGACGGTGTTAGTGGAGTGAAACCACGTTCGCCTACATACCAGATTTCAGGCGTGGTGTCACTACTGCCTTACGAAACGAATCTTTCTCGAAACGCTGAATTCTTCACCCCTCCCAAGTTATCTTCAATTATAGTTTCTGTCCTATCCCTGGTTAACGCTAACTAATGTCTATAGATTAAATGTACTAGTTATGTACAATCAAGTCTTGCTATAGCCCACTCAGTAGCCTTTCTCGTTTTTTCTCCTGAAACGCATCCATCCTTTTGCATCCGATATGTTCCGCGCACCACAGCTCGCCACCCTGATTTTAAGGTTCACTTCGCTTCTACGTAAATATTTTCCCCACTTCTAAACACGTCGGCATTTCTTATCTTTTGCCTAATTCAGTTAGGCTTACACAAACGCGTGAGCATTGGAAGCAGCAAACTGCAAAAAGTTTTTATTGAGTGCTCTTTTATATGTTTCCCACGCCTTAGTTTTTTATCTCGTCCAAACTGCACTCTCAAGAGCACACCACCGTCTACCCGCAATGCGGCTGCACACTCCCGGCGTCAGAACATACAAATCAAACAAAGATCAAACAAACGAGCGACCAAGAAAAAAAGTGCGCAGTGCTTTATGGATGGTGCTGTAAACACCACCTGAGAGTACCAGACCTTCCCGCGGCCGCTGTGCAAATAAGGACAGACGAGGAAAGGTGCGCGAGGAGGCACAGGGCGGTGGCGCGGCGCAATTTTCTTATGTGTGCATGTTCGAGGACAGCAGGGGAAGTTGTTCTGAGGGTTATAGGAAGCTCCGCCGCGTCGTAAAAACACTCGACGCTGCCGTGGCCGTATATGGGTTCAGAGGACGCGTGCGCAGGTTCTCCGAAAAAAGACTGTGTGGAAGTCGTGACGGACGAATATGCGAAGCCCAGGACTTCACGGTGGTGAATGCGGTGGCTGGACAAACATTAGGTCGGAAGCCTTAAATGCCTCGGCGAATGCAGGAAATGGTTAATCAGTGGCGTAGGCGTAAACACGAGTGACGCAAACAACAACACCACATGACATTCACCGGTCAGCAATGTTTTGGGCGTCATTATGATGTCACTATGGCCTCAACGTGACGCCGCATATTGGCAATACTTCTGACGTTATCTTGTGGGACAAGGGCCTCGCAACGTGGCTTCATGTAATAACAATATTACATGATGTGACAGATTGTTATACTTCTGACGTCATCCCGACGTCACTAGGGTATCAAAACGTAATGTCATATGATAACGCCATTACGTAATGCAACAGATTGTAACACCCCCGACATCATCATGACGTCAGTAAGGCCTCGCAAAGTGACGTCAAGAGATGATGCCATCTCGTGACATCTTTGCTTGCTCAAGGGCGGGTCGATCACGGAGGCTGTGCCAAACAAGGCGTGAGGCAGAAAGATTGCAATGCCTCCTGTCTTGGCGGCAGTACAGAATCACTTTAGATGAAGAATGTTTTCCTAGGAGATTTGCAATACATCGATCAATATATCGATAAGAAAAGGGGAATTGTGGTGTTGCCTTCGATTTACTTCAACCGAATGCATAAGAAACACTTGGAGATGTACAAAGAGGAAAACTGCGCACAGTACCGCACAAGCTCAACCCGGGTGGCGCATGCGCACAGTGTAAGGTGTAAACCCGTTTGCAAAGCCGCGCCCGCTCTCACTCTCTCTCCTAGTTGGGTGGCAGCCCGGGTGACTTGGAAGCTACAAAGGATGCGAAAAAGAACCAGTTTCCCATTGAAAGGGATGACAGGGACAGCTGCCGAATCGATGCGCAGCATGAGCTAAATTTCGAGCTGCCACAGCCAGCGCCTCCTCCACTCTTTCAGCCGAGAGGCAGTTCGAAGTTCAGGATTCTACTAGAGGTAAGTGGAGGGGATTGGTCAAAGGGGTGCTTCTCAGTGCTCTCGTTTGTGCTTCTGGTATGTCCCCTTTTTCCCCTTGAACTTATCTAGCCGTAATGAAGACTCTTTCAAAGTAGCCCTTAGACAGGACGTAAAGTGGGGTTAATTTGGATATGCGGCGCGATAACGGTGTGCATTCTTTCTGGTGTCCCTCCCCCCTTTTCCTTAACTTATCTAGAAATAAAGGATGTCCTCGGGAGAAGCCTTTAGTGAAGGACAGGAAGTAAGGGTGTCTCGGAAACGCGACTTGATAGAAAGAGAGTGGATGGGTGTTCATTTTAAAGAGTTTTAATTTGTGTGCTGATTTCGCTCATTATATTTCTTACAGAAGTCAGCATTCGTATACACGGTTATCAGCTGCCCTAGTTAAACGGAGCGCAATGATGGGAGAGATAGGAGCAAAAAAAGCGTAATTTGAGGTCGATCGATCGATCGATAGATAGATAGATAGATAGATAGATAGATAGATAGATAGATAGATAGATAGATAGATAGATAGATAGATAGATAGATAGATAGATAGATAGATAGATAGATAGATAGATAGATAGATAGATAGATAGATAGATAGATAGATAGATAGATAGATAGATAGTGCTTGAATTCTATCATTTGATAACCTAATTTTTGTATAACCTTTTAAAATAGAGATAGATAACGATAGAGGAAGAAAGTACGAGTCAGTACGAAAGGAAGCGTTGTAATGCAGAGGGGTGGTTTGCGGAAGCCTAAATTCATCTCTGACAGATGTTATCCATGATTAAGAAGCTCAATGTTGAGAAAACTCCTTTTCCTTTTGTGTTCGCGCTTATTTTCGGAATTTCTGGAAATAGAGAGAGAAATTAGCGAGGAAAAACCATGGACCACTCTAAAGAAAGCAGCATGTAAGAGGTAAAGATGATTTACGAATACCAAAATTCATATACTGAAAAGCAGCCAATGTCCGTGGTCAAGATGGACAAGTTTAGAAATAAGAAACACGCAAAAGGCAATCTTCCCGTTTTACCCGAGAATAGAGGAAGGGACGGACGATTAGAAGAGAACATCCGGGATCAAATGTCCGTGTTTCTTGTCTCGTTTCTTCCTTAACTTTTCCCAGAAATGGGGAAAACCATTTCGCAGTGAAAGAAGTGCAGTTTTAGTAGAGGGAACCTGCGAGTTGAAACGATATTACGGGCCCAGCTGTCGTTTAGGACTGTTACGACAGGATGTGGTTACGAAGGAGTGATTTTGCGGCAGACCGAAACAAAAAAAAGTTGGGACCTTACTTTCTTTTTTTCTTTTTCTTCTTTCCTTCCTTCCTTCATTTTTTTTTTTTTTTTGCTCTGCTTCAAGATGACGTTGGTCAATCGTGGCGTTGCGCAACCACCAGCCGGCTGTTTCGCCCTTCCATAGATAGAAGTCCCCTCCGGATGCCCCGCATAACTTTATTCTTTTTTCGATGATGTAATAGGGATTCTAGATTGTTCCCGGAACCCATCGTTCCCTGATCGCGTGTCGCGCGCGCTCTTTGTATAATTGGATCTACGAAAGAACTAGACATAACTTGAGCGCCTGTTAATCGATGGCGCCACAGAACGGAAACTTGTCTAAATAAATGCGTGATGCATTTATTAGCATTCACATTCGAGGACGGAATACGAGGGTTTACTTTAAGAAAACTGTTGGGTGTCAAAATGACGCGGGTGTATATCAGACGAGAAAGGAACTAGGGATACTGCGAAAGGTTGTGTCCAAATAGGCGTCGTCGCTAAAACAGGTAGTTGGGGTTTAGCGTCGCTAAAGTACGGTGCCCTCTGTTCACGTTTGACGCACTCAGACGCCTACGGGGTACTGACTACATAATCAGGGCACTGCGGGGCTCGGAACGTCACGGCACGCTTTGCGACACTTTTTTTATCATTATTGGTAGGTTTGGGGCAAGGAGTATGTGCGAAGAGTCAGCAAAGAATCACAGGAAAATATGGGTGAGTGCCTGCCTGTTTTCTGGTGTGAGAAGAAAAAGAAACGAAGCTGGTTCATGGAATCGATTGTTCTCAGTGACAAGCTGTGAGCGTAATAAATAGGCGCACGTGCTCGCGCCCCTTTCACCTTACTTCCCTTTCTCTCTCTTCTTTGTTCGCTTTCTTTCTTTTTCTTTTTTTCTCGCTGGGTTTACTCGTTCTTTCCTTTTATGTCTGTTTTTTGTTCTTTCTTTAGTCGTTTCTTTCCATCTTTCTTTCGTTCTTCCTTTGATTTTTTTTTATTTCTTTCTTAGTCGCGTAGTGTTTCATAATGTTCTCTTTCGCAATATATTTTTTGTTTAAGCTATTCTTCCACCACAGTTCATTCATTCATTCATTCATTCATTCATTCATTCATTCATTCATTCATTCATTCATTAATCACTATTTACCCCCTGTTTCTGGAGAGGTCCATTTTTATACTCCACCTATATCACTAAAACACATAATGACGCCGAGCAAAACAAAGGCGCCAACTGTTCGCCTTAGAACAAAGAGATAAGGAAAGAAAGGCGGAAAAGTCAGCCGGACGCGCGTGTGTCTGAATAGATTTATTTATCAATAAATTCATTGATGGATCGTTGAATAAACTGTTAGAATAAATCTGGCTCTGCAGGGGGGGGGGCAATGCAATGAATTGAGAGATTAAAACGAAGAACGAAAAGATAAGAAGGTGCTAACATGGTTTAATATGTACGCTTGTCCCGTGTACCTCTATAATCACTCACTTATCCCTGCAGATATTGTAAACAGTAGTGATGCCAGCATTGCTTTGGAGGCCTGTGAAGCACAGGGACATCGTTTTATGATCCTTGGTGAATGATCTGCTGCCTAGTTGGTTGAAGGCACTGTGAATAACATTGCACTCGGTCGAAACGTGGTCACGAAAACTCAGCACGTTTGCTAACATTTCGGCGTTGTCACGGTAGTCAACAGCTGGCTCTTCTCCGCCACAGTGCATCAGTGGTTATGGGGATCGGCTGCGTTCTCTAAGGTCGTGAATTTCATCCCCCTGGTGGTGGTAGCTGTTTGGTAAAGTCGAAATGATAGTGACCCGGGCCATTTATTGTTCAATACCAGTGCTCGTCGAAAACACCAGATGATCATTGATTGATTGATTGATTGATTGATTGATTGATTGATTGATTGATTGATTGATTGATTTGTGAGGTTTAACGTCCCAAAACCACCATATGATTATGAGAGACGCCGTAGTGGAGGACTCCGGAAATTTTGACCACCTGGGGTTCTTTAACGTGCACCCAAATCTGAGCACACGGGCCTACGACATTTCCGCCTCCATCAGAAATGCAGCCGCCGCAGCCAGATGATCAGAATTTCTCGAACTTTCAGCTGCAGTTTGCATTGTCATCATATTGCCATTTCACACGTAAAATGTCAAAAATTATTGTCAGTGACTAGAGGTGTTTGGCATACCAATCAGAAAGTGTGTTTTCGTGAGAATCGCTCCTAACGACAGGTAGCGCAGTAACGTTGCATCATTAAAAAAAATTCGATACGACTTGCAACTTTCTGTAGAGGTCGAGTCTTCGTAGGCAACAGTTAGAAACACTGGGGTCCCTAAACCAAGTTTGTGACTTTGTGTCAGCAAGCGATCGAAGGCTTCTTCCAGCGTCTGTTCTTGACAAGGGTATTGAGACGGTCTGAGTTTCTTCGCAGCATTGTTGCTAACGACCTCATCAGCGAGGTCGTTAGCAACAGTGCCACAGTGTCCTGTCAGCTATTGGAATTGGCGTTTTCTTCTTATGACAAAGCTACACTGAACACATCTCTTGTTCCTTCCACTAACTGTTCATGCACGCTGTATCAAAAGCCTACTTGTAGACTCTGAAGGGATGCCTTGTTAACGCAAAGGAAAATTCCCATTTCAGGCTGAACTTCCGAGATGCAAAGAATAACAGTACGTAACACGTGGCATGCCCCACTGGCACTCATGCCCTGTGAATTGGATTGGATTGAAGACACTCAGTCGCATTGTCACCTGGAAGGACGGGATTACCACAGCTCCCATGGTTCTGTCGGCTGAGAACGGTCTATCGGTATATCTGTGAGCTCCTTGGCTCAATTCCTCATTCAGTAATTCAAAACTGTGACGTGCAACTTTTAGTGCACGTGCTCTCCTCTCTCCCTCTTTTCAACTTTCAAACTTCCTCATCCCTGTCCCCAGTGTAGAGTAACATACCGGTTCATCTAGATTGGTTAACATCCCTGCCTTTCCGCTCCCTTCTGTTCCCTGTTCAGTAATTCAAATGTGGCCTATTCTAGGGCATCTGTTGAATGACAGCAATTTTTCACAACTCATGGAATTGTAAGGCGTTCTTGCGTTCTTGTATAGCAGCCACCACGGAGGCAACAATAGTCTCGTCTTTGGTGTACGAACCAACAGAAGCCATGGTCTCTGTGATAGGTGCCGATATTTAAATCTACGGCTTCTGTCTCTGAAGTGCCAGAGCAGCAACATAGTGACCAGGACTCGGAAGATATGCCTGGTGTGGGCTCCCAGATTGTCAACGGTGACGTTTATTAGAATCCGGTTTTCTCTAGCTATGCCTCCCGAGTCAAGGTGACCGAAGGACAGAACTATTTATTGAAAGGCATAAAACTCACCTGGCTTATGCAAATCACTAACTTGCTCTGCATGTGAAAGGGGATTAAGAATGGAAGTAGCAGAAGAGAGCAGGAAAAGTTTCACTCAATGCTTGTTTCTCTAGAAAAAATCACCAAGCGTCACAGCCCCTGGCTTATAAAACTTAAACGAGGAAAGAATTGCACTCCCACAAGAAACGCGAAACAAATCTTCAAGGGCTCGAGTACGCTCTCGCCTGACAGTTTCAGTTTACACAAAGAATTACAAATCATTTCGCTTGCGCTTGAGCTTAGTTAAAACTTCAGTTTATCCGTGTTTACACAGGGTGCATATAAACAAGATCGAGAGCAAGTGGAGATTTTAAGTTTTGATTGTCTTGGTATCTAGAAAGAAGAAAAAAAATCCTAGCGCTCCTCATTTCCATTTCGAAGCGCGGCTCTAGTGACGAGTGTATGCATTTTGTTCATAAAGTTCTGCGTGGTGATCGCTCTGCAAAGTAATAATAAAGAACGCCCACAACTTCTATTCTTCGCGCGTCTTTCACGAAACGCGAGAAATGTAAATTTGTTCCGAAGCGAAGCACTTGTTGAGGAGTCGGATGTTTTTTTTTTTGAATAACGAGTCTTTGTCGAGATAAAAAAACAACAAAGGTCGCCACTGCCAGCTTCATTATTGCAGCTCCAGCTGATCGTACCGTTTTCGAATTCAAGAAACTAACATGTACTCAAACACCCGGATGTCGACATCACTTGGGCGACACGCAAATTTTCACGGCGCTCTTTGTATTCACTGTATACGCCAGCCTGTCGCACTATTGAATGCATTCTATTAGATTCTTATTGGGAAAAAAGAACTTGCAGCTATCTTACCAAGAGCAAATACCTTTTCGTTCATGAATGTTCATCTGTAGGGATCCTCTTTTCAAATATGATTCGTTGTTGTCGTTTTTAAAATACCTGCATGTTTTTTTACGTGACATTCCCAGGGTTATTCCCAGCATGACTTCTGAACAGAGGTCGCTGCTGCGGTAGCTACATAACAGAAATACTTGCATCGCGTTCCTTGGACACAAAGGCGTTGCTGAGGCATTCGTGCTTATATCTCCGTAGTTTTATTATCACGACCGCTTGCAACTCATTCTCACGGCACACACTTCATGTCACTATGATTTTATTACCCATGCTTGGCGCTTTTTCAGTGTTCAGAATTTTAAGGCACTTATGCAGCCATTTATTGTATTCATCGTTCTCATCTTTTGCCTCATTACCTGCCGCTTTGTAGCCATCAACTGGCCGCTGTGCCATAAGAAGCCTTACATAATCATAATCTTGTCACAGTGTTGCTTTTTTCCCGTTGCGGCTTTGCGGTATCATGCCTCCGCCCACCCGCCACGGTGGTTTAGTGGTTATAGTGCTCGTCTGACGACTCGGAGGTCGTGGATTCGAATCCCGGATGCGATTGCTACATCTCATTGGAGGCGCCAGGCTAGAGACCGGTTTGCTAGGATTTAGGCGCACGTTAGGAAAACACCAAATGGTCGAAATTTTCGTAATTCTCCACCGCGGCGTCACTCGTTATCAGTTAGTGGTTGGGTGACGTGAAAATGCAATTATCGGTAATTCGTTGTCTCATATCGCTTCCGTCGACATGGATTGATCCCACAACCTTTGGGTTAGTATAGCCGAGCAGCTTAATCACAGCTACACCGGGGTGGACGAAATCTACCATATTGTAGCTTAGTTTCAGGGAAACAAAACCAAACGTGATTTTTACATACCTTTGGTGAAGCAGCCATCATAAAGTAAAATAAACAAAAGGCTGCATATATCGGTGTTACTTCACCCCGTCACCATCGCGATACCGCTTGCACTTTTGGTTCCCTCGGGGCGTATCTTTATTCCTCGCGACCACGTGTCATTTAGGGCATTCGTACGTCTGAAGCGAACCATAAGCGTTCTTTTTCGCCGGGCCGATTTCCAATCGAATTGGTTTCACGGTTCCCCAAGGCAGCAAGCACGGAGCGGCTGTTGTTGAAAGCCCCCCACTCGTTTTCAGCTTGCTAACGCTTACCAGGTTCGAATTTGATTGTTATTTTTTTGTTTTTGTTGTGTTTTTCGATGCCAGAGAACGTTTTCATGGTAGCGCAGGTTACTTTCAACTCTTGACTCTTTAATAAGGGTATCGACAAATGCGATGGAACAAGAACGGCGAAGGTCAGGTGTGGAAGAATCGCTGATTGAATTTGGGTTGCATTGTTACTGGTGATGGCTGTTGTTTTTTGTGTTGGAGTTCGGGCTGCCTTTCGAGAGGGAGACGTGAAACAACAACAAAAAAAAAATGAGAAGAATACCAACGTGTTTTCAGTCGCCGCACGTCCCGCTGCACTCGACAGCTAATCAATACACGACAGCATCGCAGGTTAGTGGCAGGAGCACCGGAATCTTCCTGCCGGGTGCGATCGCATGCAGTGAAATGCGTAAGGCCAGACGCTGTATGGCGTGTGATGGCGAAGGGTTCCGTTAGCGCTTCTCCAATCGAACGTGCCTAGTTTAGTATTTTCGCAACGGGAAAAAAAGGGGGCATGAGAATTGACTGACGCACATTACATAGTATAGATGGTCTGATCGTTTTGATTGAACTTGCTGACTCATCAGACTCACTGGACTGACTAAGCTGCGGTCTATAGAATCCGTAAGCGCAGATTTTTTAACGCAAGAACCCTAACTGTTTCATGAAACGCGAAAAAAAACTCATTTGCGTCGGTGCTGTCGAATACGAGTGATGCGAAAACTCATCATCACGCGATGATGTCACCATATGACGTCGCACCTCACGACGATTTGAAAATTCATGATTACGTGGAGTCACATGATGCCATCCAGAGTTATTCAATTATACCAGTTGCAAAACTGCGTTCCGAAAACAGGGACACTCAAATGGCCCGAGTTTTCGGGAGTTAGTAGACTGTAGAGCCATTATAAAGCGGCAACACAAAACGCAAGTAATGCGTTTATTAGTGGGCACGTGGATCAGCAGGTGGCGCTACAATATGCTCACTCCCGACATCTGGGCCAATGACGTGTCCGGATTTCGATACATTGAGCCTGTGGGTAGTTTCAAAACTCGTATAACTGAACAACTCTGGATGTCGTCGTCACGTGACATTGACACTTCGTCAAACGCGCAGCGTATCAGATGAGGTGCATGCACTGCCAGATGAGGTGCACAAAACTTCCAATGCTTCTGATCACGAAAGCAATGTAAAACCACGTCAGGCGCAGAAGGCATCCTGAAGAGGGCATGGGAGCATCATTACGTCCAGTGCACCTCGATATGTCTCCCCCACTCATAGAGTTTCCTAAAATTACCTAGAGGAAACTATGGCGCTGCGATTGTTCAGCCACCACGGAAATGATTTGTAGCATCGAGTTTCCCATAATTACACTGAAACAAACCCTGGCGCTGGCATCTATATGGGAGCTGCAACACAGGGTCCTTAAGCGAGCGTGGAAATGACGGGTAGTATGCGGATATACTACCCAATATAGAGTTTCCTGAACTTAATTAGAGGAGACTCTGGCACTGCGATCGCTCAGCGACCATGGGAATGATGGGTAGTACATGGATCCGCCCAGTCTTTGTGCTTGCTGGCTTCAAACGCACTTCATTTATTGCTGTGCCTTGGTTTCGTTTCCAATGAAAGCACGGTAAAAACTCGAGCTGTGACTAAAAGCTATTTCCGTGTAGGAAAGACGGCTCAAGAACATATGGTTCACGAGTGATAGGACGCATACAGACCAGCTCTTTGCAATCCCTCGCTTTCGCTTCTCATTTTCTGCTAGTTCTCCAATTAACTAACAAGTCCAACGAACTGAACATTTGCATTTCAAGGCTTCAGTTTTCGTAGCCCACTCACAAAACGCGCCTTCGCGCTCCCGTGGATAAAAACGCGGCATCCATCTGCGTGTGGGCGTCGTTCGCGGCGTTCTAGATTCCAAAACTTGCTGCCGTTTATTTTTTAAACACCGTGGTACCCCGAATCATTTATGGCTTCAGCTAACCTGCCATCGTTCGTCCTTAATCGACGAAAACGCTCCTCCACGCTTCTCGTTAGCGCGAGACCGTTGACGTTCAGTAAACTTTAACGTATTTCGCAGTATCACTCTTTTCATCTTCTTCTTCTTCTTCGTGTGAAAAGACATTACGGGGAGAGAATATTTCGCTGACGAGGCATGTATAAAGATGCCGGAGCCGAGCCAGCCGGGCGTCGCACTCTCATGCGTCACTGGATCGTTACGCTAAAAAAAAAGTCTTTTGGAACGGATCCAACGACAAAGGCAGCGCCACCACACAGCCGTTTCTCACTCTTTTGTTCCATCCATCCATCTAATACAAAAAGAAAAAAAGGCATTGCCGACGTGGCCACTTTGCGTGCTCAGCACCGCAGTTCTAAGGAAACCAGATCGAAGCCGTGACTCGCTTCGGGCAACGTCTCAAGACATTCCCGCAGTGACTGGGAGGCGATAAATTCATGGTTTCTGGGGAGGGGGGGGTGCCAGAAGGGGGTGGGGGTTGAAATTAATTAACTTTCCGCAAAACGGAAGTCGTGCGTCGGACGTCAATGAGGAAGCGGAAGGCTGTGTGCGGGTATAGGGAGCCGGAAGAGGCCAGTTAAACCGGGCACATGTCCGAAAGCGCTTCTAGCGCTCGATTTAATCAAGCAATTCTCCTCGCTCGAAAGATGGCGGTGAGGCGTTGGCGCCTCGATTAGTATTCGAATTTGTCATAGGAAAAGTGAGTGAGTGCGAACAGCAAATTTATGAGCATGGCACGTGCAGCTGTTTTTTTTCTGTGTGCATTTCATACAAGCGATTGACTGCGTGCAGCCACGTGTCGGGCATGCTGCCAATATTTTGAGCGCTGTCTTTCGGAATAGACTCACGTCTCGCAGGATTATTTAAAGCGTGATCGATGAACGTTAACACGATATAGTTTTGATTTCATGTGACTAAATTGCTTCACGGATAATACTTGAAGGATGGGTGCGTACTTGAGAACATTAACTTTGCTGACTCTGCATGTTTTTAAACAGAGCTTGCTTAGTCAGTAAGTACAAAAGCCGTGAATTCAAGATATTCCCACTTTCGCAATCTCCTACGTTCAAATCTTGTTCACGAAGTTCAAACATGACTTAAAAAAACAAGACCTAGTGGCCGAGAGAGACATAGTTACTGTAAGAAGCCTAGGGTGTTAACTGGGCTACGTTAAGTTTTCTATTCTACACGTGGGGAGAGGAATAAGAGAGTGAAAAGTAGAGAGGTATTGATTTGATTGATTTGCTTGATATGTGGGGTTTAACGTCCCAAAGCCACCATGTGATTTTGAGAGACGCCGTATCAAAGGGCTCCGGAAATTTAGGGCACCTGGGGTTCTTTAACGTGCATCCAAATCTGAGCACACAAGAGAGAGGAAAAAAGACGCACATTCCACAACACACCCAGTGCAATATTTTACAGCCAGCCAACCAAACGAACTGAGAAAATAACTGCCTGATTTGTCTCACTCACTCACTCACTCACTCACTCATTTCCGGTTTCCTTCCGGTTTCCGGTTCACCACCTCTTGCTTTAGGTGAAGAAGAACAGCCGAGAGAGACAATACGTCAAAAGAAACGCAAAACTACGTCAGCAGATGTGGGCGCAAGGAGACGAACGTAGTGGTGTCCGGAAAGGCTCGCCTTAAACCCACCGTTTCGAGAGTACTGCGCAGGGCATCCCACGCCATGTTTATTGCATGTGGGCTCAGAGTCGGCAAAGCCTCTGCGTTGGCGTTAGACGCCAACGTTGGCTAATAATGTCAGAATTGTCTGGTCCCGCGTCCGATTTCGTTTGTTACCCTATTTTCTCCACCACTCTAGGCTCGCTATTTATGGCAAAAGTTGCCCAACGGTTCTATTTGTGCTGCCTTGCCCCAGAGCGGTGCCTACGAAACTCTGACTCAGCGCACTCAGATTCGGCTGTATTTAAGCCTCAGAGATCAGTTTTCAAGCCCCCATTGCGCACGGGTGGCCCCACCACAGTTAACGGGACTGGGTGAATTTTGCCGTAGCAGCAGTGTCTTGATATTTTGACTCGCTATCTTTTAAGGGCCCCTAAACCACCCCGAACTCATGGACGACAAAGCATTTCATTTGTCGCTTCAACTACACCTCGTAGAGGTTATGTTTTCTCCTCCTCGCCACTTTATGAAACGAATGGGTGATGTCTGTTTTATACGCATTGAGGCTATCAGGATTTCGCGCTGCCTTGTACACGACGTTATTGCCGCTAGCACAGTCGAAAAGGCAGTAAACGCCGTGAAAATCAGCTGAGCACGCACAAGGCAAAACGGGCGGGCGACTGCGTGGCAATTAGCCTAGTAGGAGACACTACGTGACTGATATTTCTCTTGTATGGACCAATCGATAACTTCATTCGTTCCGTGAACACACTTCTGGCATCCGGGATTCTGCCGAAATGACGGGAAGCGCTACAAGAGAATAACGCGTGCTCTTTTCTTTTTACTTGCAGAGGTTTGCATGCTTATTGCGGTGCTTCTTAAGAAGCTGAAAAGGCACAACCTCTCTAATAATGAAGGACATTGTGCGACGGACACTTCTAAAAGGCGAAAGTAGTTTTGTCTAAATAAGGCAGATGTTCAGGGGAACATGGAAGATTGGACACGTTAAAAAAATTTTGACGAATGATTACATTACGGCCTTATGAAAATTCTTAGTACAGCTTTTCAAGAGTTTTATTATTCCTGTAAGCTCAGGCAAGCAAATTGATTTGGGCGTGTGTGTATTCACAGTTGCATACCACGCCGTGAATACCAGTACTGTCACGGACAATTTCGTGCAGCCCATTTTGTATCGAGCATCACAAACGTATTCATATAGCATGACGTGACTGCTTCGCTAAGTGGGTAGACACAGAAGGCTGTGCGTGCGTGCGTTCGACAACAGCAGCTCTTTATTTTCATACGTGACATAAGTGAACACTCTCACCACCATAGAGGTTCCCATGAATACGCCAGAGAGAACTCTGGCGCTAGTGTCTGTGGGAGCTGCAACGTGTGACTCTTCAGCCAGCGTGAGAATGATGGGTAGTACACGGATTTATCCAACCTTCGTTCTTTTGTTTCCTTATGGCTTCGTATGGCGTGGATCCGCTTTGTAACCAGACGAAGTTCAGCAAAGGTTGCGCACTTACGCTTCACCATAACTTTGACCTTTTAGGGGCGAAGCTCCCTAAGGCGCGGGTTTGTACATCCTCCGATGTTGTTGTACGTAGTCACCGGTGGCACATACCCGCCCTTGAGCGGGTATGCGTCACAGGGGATGAGAGATGGGAGATGGCGGTACTTGGAATGTTCTCTAGATGGACTAACGGACAGACGGTCAGGCAGACTAGAAGACCTACGAACAGATGAATGGACTCACGGACGCGTGCATGGACAGACGGGCGCATGCATGTATGGACGCACAGATGGTCACGCGGACGGACGGTAGCAAGAATGAACGGACGGACGGGAGCACAGACGGGCTGACGGACGCTTCGCCCCTCTCATCATCATTCACTCCGTGGATATGCTGTGATTTTTTTTTTTTTGGACTGACCAACTCTAATCGGCTCACGAAGTTCGCAATGGCCCGTTGTTTTATTAAAAGCAAAACCTAAAGAAAACAACAAACGAGGTCACAGGTGTGTTCGAAGCCCACAAGCACGAAGGCTAGGCAAACCAGTGTGCCACTCATCATTAGCATGGTGGCTGAATGATCGATGCGTCACAGTTCCCTCAAATTAATTTTAGGAATTCTGTGTTCGCCGCATACTTCGGGGATGAATTCATCAGCGACCGCACGATGGCGCGCGCAATCGTGGCCCCCCCTGGTGGCAGCCGCGGAACCTGTCCTCTCATGGATGTTCTGCACTACGCCGAAGAATTCGCATTCTGAGACATGAAAATTTCCAATTTCGGGGATTTCTCTCTGCAAACGTTGACGAAATTCCCAACATGTTCCCCTACACAACAGTACTAATATCCGCTCTAATCCACACACCCATACACTATATTTACACGTGTCTCAGGTACTGGAGACCTTTGATATCATGCATAGCCCTTCCACTCCCACACAACAAAAACGTGACTTAATTATTAATATACTGTTAGTACACTGCCCATTGTGGTCTTCACGTCTAGCACCAATAGTGAACTAAACATTGCTCCGCGTAAATATCAGAAACAAATCTCAAAGGCTATGCTTGCCTGGTGCATGCGCCAGAACCAATTAGAGCAGGTGAGAGCGCATTGTTACCGCTAATTATCAGTCGTCATAGGATAATTCCTGAAATTCCAGTCAATATCACGAAGATTACCTTTTTTTTTTCCTTTGGCTCAAAATGACAGGCGGATATTACCTGAAAAACGGAAAGTTCACTGCACGGAACATCGCTGCGTCGTCTCGCGACTGTCGGTCCCTCCTTCTCGCGCTCTCCTCGCTATCGCCGTCTTTCATCGTCCGCGTTTACTCTCTTCCTTGCTCTTTCGCTCTGACCGCTACGACAAAGGTGACGCCACGCAAAGAAGCAACGAGCGACTAGGAGTTGCGCTGAAAAAGCGCCGACTAGGGTGGTATTGCGGGAGTCAAAGTTTTGGCAAGTGCTTCTGTCATCTTCAAGCTTGCTGCTGCATTCAAGATGACAGGACCACTTGCCGGTACATTGGCTTTAGCGAAACCCCCTGCTCAAGGACTTTTCGTTGAGAAGCTTAGGTCTTTAGAAGGAGTAGAATCACTGCGTCACACATTTCTGGTGGCTTTGAGTATCATTATTTCTGTTACCCAGATTGTTGAGCTTCAAATACGTATTGGCTTCCTCTAACTAATAGGCAGCCATTTATTCGCTCGTCCTTCTCATTCGCGCAGGGGGTGGGCGGGTGCAAGAATTTGAGAGAGTTCGTGAAGACAATTTTATCATATAAAAAGACAGCATTCATCGGTGCTCTCGAATTGCCGTCGTCGCCTATTTGCCGGCGCCACGCAGTGGTGATAAACGGCATTGTTGCTTACTGATTTTTTTTTCTGGCAAGATGCCAAGACATCTGCATTATTTCTGTTACCCAGACTGTTGAGCTTGAAATACGTATTGGCTTCCTCTAACTAATAGGCAGCCATTTATTCGCTCGTCCTTCTCAATCGCACAGGAGGTGGGCGGGTGCAAGAATTTGAGAGAGTTCGTGAAGACAATTTTAACATATAAAAAGACAGCATTTATCGGTGCTCTCGAATTGCCGTCGTCACCTATTTGCCGGCGCCACGCAGTGGTGATGAACGGCGTTGTTGCTTACTGATTTTGATTTTTTTTCTGGCAAGATGCCAGGACATCTGCATCTCTATAAGCTCGCGGTGGTTCTTTGAAGTCGTGAGCGGGCGGAGGCGGCGGCCCGCACTTTCGCCGTGCGCGACAATGGAGAATGCATCGCTGATCGCCATTTGGAGATCGACCGGGCAGAGGAATGGGGATGGAAATGGTAAATCTCACTGCCTCAGAAGCACCGACTCCGTCTATGAACGCTGTTAGCGTTCTCGTCGTTCTTCGGCAGTGCCGCATTAAAGCGATCGGCCGTTCGGAGCACTAATGAGCCGCCTACATTTCGGCAAAGCGTTTCACCACTCGAGCATGCTGTCCCAGATTGCCTTTTCGCAGCGCCCGAAGCCAAACTCACTCTCAGTTTATTGCGAGAGTGCAAACCCTTTCGGGGTGAGCCCTTGTGATTATGTAATGCAACGCTCGGAACGAATGACATCGACACCCGAATTGAGGCCGTGTCGGTAGAGAAATTTCGGGAGTCATACCTTTCGACGCCACGGAACGAATGTCGACGGTGACGACACACGAGTCGTATAATGGGGGCTGGTGATGTGCTGTAGCGTATCGTAAACAATGTATTCTGATCCGTCTCATCTCATAGTATGGTTCATTAGTGAATTCCTGTCCTCACTATAGCGTACGAGAACTATTGCTCGACGCTACACTGGTAAGCTCTCATCAACGACCGACAGCAAAGCAAACAGATTCGTATTTCGACATCGTAAGCCACTGCGATATAAGGCGTTGGAGATATTGCTGCATGGTTGTTTCTTTATCATCCTCCAGAAGCGAATTTAGCATGAATTGGAGTTTCTTAGAGAAAACAAGTGTTGCCACGCGTCGTGTCAACAGTTACGTGCAACAAACAGCGACTGCAGGGGGAGTGCATCCGTTCCTCTTTCTCTCTTCATTTCTCCTCTGCCTCTTCCCTCTCCAACTCGAGCTCAACCGTTCTCCCGCAAGGATTGAAGAAGATAGCGATATTTTTGGTGTTTCGAGCAGCAAGACACTCTTGTTTTCCATTCCAGCACTTCTGGTCGAGCACTTCCGGGTTTTCTGAATGTTCAGAAAACAATGTTTTAACAAACTTGAGTTAGCGAGTTCCATTACGTTAGGAGTTGCACAACGAAGCAGATTTATTTAATAGTCAAGTAATGGGCAGGGTAATTCATGAACATTGATTGAATTAGTCCACTGACAGAGTTAACTCTGTTTTTGTTAGTTGCCGATTCTTACTACCTCGCTCCTGATATCTATCCGGCGACACATTGTTTTAACCTAAGACAAACGTGGACACATCAACGACGCGGTGCAACCACCATTTACTGGCACCTGGGTGATTGATTGATATCTGGAATTTAATGTCCCAAAATCACCATATGATTATGAGAGACGCCGTAGTGGAGGGCTCCGGAAATTTCGACCTCCTTGGGTTCTTTAACGTGCACCCAAATCTGAGCACACGGGCCTACAGCATTTCCGCCTCCATCAGAAATGCAGCCGCCGCAGCCGGGATTTGATCCCGCGACCTACGGCTGAGCAGCCGAGTACCTTAACCACTAGAGCACCACAGTAGGGTACGGGCATCTGGG
The DNA here is from genome assembly GCF_043290135.1 of Rhipicephalus microplus. Lineage (NCBI taxonomy): Eukaryota > Metazoa > Arthropoda > Arachnida > Ixodida > Ixodidae > Rhipicephalus > Rhipicephalus microplus. The sequence goes on from NC_134708.1 coordinate 58,904,460, forward strand.
TCAAGAATCAGAGTCGTTACTATTTTTTCCAATATGCTTCTTTAACTTTTTCAGTATTGTCTAGAGATGGAAGAAGTGCCGCTCATAAAGAAACTCTATAACCGTTTTCTTTTATCTGACGGGACGAACAATAAGCACCACCACACCAGTCTTTGCGGCAAAAAATAACCGCTTCATCAAGTCAAGGCTATAAAGTGACTTCAATAAAGAAGCTATAAGAAAAAAAATTGAAAACACGCGGGAAATGGTGACCGTGAGATATTTTAAAAGCGTGAATAGCTTCACGCAAGAAAGAGCCTCACTGAATCAACAAATAAAGCCAGGAATGGTGAAAAAAAACGTACACGAAAGTATGAGTAGCCGTGACATTCTTATTCATAAATGGAAGCGAGAAAAAAAAAACTTCGTGCGAAAGATTACGCACGCGAAACGAAGGGACGCGTTCGTTCACAAGCCAAGGCAGACTGCGACAGCTTCCCCGCATCGCGGCATGTCTGGCGATGTAGCACAGGTAGCAGCAAGCTACAAAAAAAACCTACAAGTAACAAAAAGAAAACGAAGGCGTAGAGTCCAAAAAAAACATATTGCGTGGTCAGCAGCGATTTCTGTCACGTAGACGTATGTCAGGCCTCTCTGGACAGTTCGCTTCACCTTTGAGCCTCTTCGGTACATCTATCCACCCCACTTTTTCTTTCTTTTTTCTCCTCCCATGGAATTCTATCGAGCTGCCTCATTGGCATTCACATGCTCTACGCAGCAAGCCGTCACGCCTGATACGTCGAGACGGGGAAACGCTGGTAGTCTGCTGCAATCTCTCGCGCGCACTTGCGAAGCTTGCTCGGAGAACAGCCGGAGCAGCGTGGTTGTGGTGGGGACATAGATGATAAAAAAACGTCTTGTGTGTGTGTGTGTGTGTGTGTGTGTGTGTGTGTGTGTGTGTGTGTGTGTGTGTGTGTGTGTGTGTGTGTGTGTGTGTGTGTGTGTGTGTGTGTGTGTGTGTGTTGTGTGTGTGTGTGTGTGTGCGTGCGTGCGTGCGTGCGTGCGCGCGCGTTCGTACCGGTGAATAAATGGCTGTGCTTAGCTTGGAATTTCCGGCGGTAGCGACCTAGGCGAGTGGTCGAGAAATCGGTGCCTGAACGTACTAGGCCACATTTTTTCTTTCCCGGCGTTTCCTTCTTCGTTCAACTTTAAAGCACAAGAATGAAGCCGAACGCGTAGGCGTGTGTCGCGAAGCTACATGGGCAATCATTTTAATCTACAGCCACAAACGGCACGTCCACGTTTAGAACAACAAAAACAACAACAACAACAACAACAACAACAACGACAACAGAAACTATATACACGTAAAGACGATATCTGAAACGGCTCTATATAGTCGGCCATTAGTGTGCGCTGGGGCCAAGCGACCGCAGTCTAAATGTTCCCTGAAACGTCGCTCAATACCATTTTGAGAAAAAGAAAAAGGGGGGGGGGAGGTGGAGCTCTACCTCTAGGTTCTAGCTCGCCGGTTGGAGTCAGCCAACTAATTATACCGTTAAAGCGCGGCCCCTAATTGAGCGCGCCTCAAGCCTGCCGAGGGGAATTTTTGTTTGTTTCTAAGTCTGTTCTTAGCGTAAACCGGCTGGCCTTTCGTGTGGCTAAGCGCACTACTCCATGTGCTTAATTTAAACCCGTTGCGTTTCCATGGCGGGGAGACATGAAATTGCGTCAAGATGGCGAAATTAAGGAGGAAGAAGTAGATGTAGGCTTAACAGTGCACTTTCTGCAAGCACCAAGTTAAGATATGATTTCATTGCCACAATTTTTTTACCCATCGAAGTTATTCGGTTCACGAGTTTTTGAAAACGAAATTTATAAGTACGCGTTTTCATAAAAAATAATAAACACCTAACATTCTTCAATCAACATAAGGAACCACCTTATTTTTGTGTGTTCTTTCATTATCTAGTACAGCACACCTCGAACATTCGTTTCAGAAAAAAAAAATAACTTTCGCAACCACGGCCACCGGCCTTATGTGGTTGGACTGTTTATTCTCAACTGTTTAGCTTTTTTATGATTCAATCAAAGCATGACAGGTTGGCTGTGCCAGAACTGGCTATTCTAACATTATGAGATTGATAATGACGAACACAATACCAAAAAATGAAGGAGGAATGAAAAAACAGGCATTGTTGGCTATTGCTTAACTCAGTAAGGCGAGGCTGTGCGTAGCGAATGGTACGGTTAGTCTTATTGTTCAGCATGGTTGTCAGTGCGGTTACGCTTTTCGAAGCGTGTGGCTCCTTCTTCCTCCGTCTGCTCAGCTCGCTGTTTACTTTTGGTACCGTTTCGATGACTAATCCTGACCTATTTCAGTCTCGGCGACTCATTTTTCATGTCTGCTGATGAATCCCACCTTGCCGCTTTTTCTCTATATACGATAGAACGCCGGCTCCCCCGAAGTTGTTGCAGCGCGATTTCACCACCACCTCCTCGGATGTCATGCCAGAGGGCGTGGCAAACGGCGCTACAAGCTGCAGCGGTTGCTAGGCAACAGCTCAACTCACGCTGTGCCTACGGCCTACAGTGAAACGGCGACACTACGGCCAATGTAGCTTTCGCTACAAAAAAAGAGGAGCTGACCATGCAGATTACACTGGATATAGTCCGTCCAGATAGTTTTCATGCGCTTAAGCATAAAATGACTATTGAACAAAATGATAACGACAGAGTGAACATACGTGGTTGTTTCCTATATTCGGTTATTTTCAAGCTGTAAAGACAACCACCTGCACATCTCTGCTTCGCATATTCGCATCACTACATTGGGATTCCTGTGTTCGCACAATAGCTTGATAACCAGTTAAATATTTTGGCCTTGGCGTGTACGTGTGAATAATGTGTCATTTCGCATAGCGTGTAAATCGTACGTCTGTATGGGACGTGACATACTAGGCCCATGGGAAAGCGTTACACGTCCAGGAAGCACTGTGAACTTTCTTGCAAGTGACAAGCATTGACGAGACTTTGTAAAGAACGTAATCTCCCTCTTTTTCTCTCTGTGTGTGGGTTTATGTAGGTGTGCGCATGCGTGTGTGCCTACGTACGTTCGTACGTGCGCGTGTTCATCTGTGTATGTATCACAAAACTTCGACGCGAACCTGGAAAAAGCTACCAGGATAATGGCCAGGCTAGCATCTTCCACCTTTTATTAAAGCGTTTCTCTCTTTCTCCACAATACAGTCTTAATTTTTTTTTATTGCTGCCATGCCTCCTTTTTAAAAGTGCCAAAGCCGATGATGGTTCTTTAATTAAGGTTATCTTTTTTTCCTTTTCTTGCTTGGAAGTTTCTCTCTCGCTTTAAATTTCAGTCTCAAATAAAATAGTACAATTTATTTAAGTATTAGTTAATTGATAATTCCTAACTGAGCTATTCACTCACCCTCAATGGTATAGCTAATGAACGCATCATAGTATTTTCGCGCGGAATCACAACTTGATTGTAGATACCAACTGTCAGTGTTAGGGTTTATGTCTTCACTTCAAAAATTATACACTGAAAGCTTCGTTGTTAATTACTTTTAGAAATTAGCGTTATTTCAGGATCCGACATTATTATAAATAAATTGCCTCTAAGAAAAGAATTATTTTCAAAATCATCTCCTAAGTTTCTATGTCTATTAAATTTCAACAATTTTTACACATATCTATCAATATTTGCCGTAACAGTCTAAGTAAAAACGCGGGACAGATATTGCCCTGTCTAACATGGGGCTAAATGCACGGCTCACTTTGACGACGTAAGTGCCAGACCTAAGTCACATAAACGTACGTACCAGGGTCGCATGTGCCACTAATCCGGCGTCTCACCCGTTTTTCAAATTTAGTGCTTGCTCTTAGTGCCACCTGGTATCCGTTTTCTTATTCACTCGGGCGTTTGAAGAATCGTGCGTTTTCGCATGCATATACGTTTGTGTGACAGTGAATGAGTGATTTGCTGACAACACGTATTCGTCATCTCACCTTTCGCATTGCAATTTTTTTCTGTTTTTTCATGTATTGCTTTTTTTATCCTATTGTTCAAGTATATTTAGCATATGTGAATGCGTGTAGCCCCTTAAGTCTCCCTAGTATCTTTATTTTCCGCGGTTGTCATAAAGCAGGTGTCAAGAAAACAATACTAACACTTGAGAGGAACTTGTTTTTGGCCCAGTTTGTGAAATACTGGATACATAGCATGCTACACATAGTACACAAAAATAACCGCCTTCGTCCTCGTTTAAGTCAAGACTAACGCCCGCATTCACAAACCAACCTTGGAATTTCCTCACGTTTTTCTCAAGGCTCTGTACTCTCTACGTGCGTTATAAGGGCACAGAAATGGAAACAGGGTAAAATATAACAACGAGATTGGTTCATGTGTACTAACCTACTTTGTTCACCAGGCGCAATAATGGCTTAAAACTGATAAGTAAAACTCGAGGTAAGGTTGAGGTTGGTTTGTAAATACGGGCCTAAGCTACAGATTCAACCTGCTCCTAGAACGTCATCTCGCACTTCACAAAGGCTGCGTGATGCGAGCGATGAAACAAAAAAACTTTGGAAGCTCTGAAGGATCGTGCGTGGTACGTAGCCAATGAACACGTCTAGTCTATTTGTCATCATTTCAGCTTTCAATGCAACGCGCACTGTCGATGAGCACCGTTTTTTTTTAAAGCCCAACACAGCCTTGCTGACATTGGGCCATTATTTATCCGAGCCCGGAGCTCACAAATACAACCCTACCACCACGCCGCAGCAACTTCAAGAGAGGGAACCCATTCTTCGTTTAT